>NC_056748.1:77795767-77948267 GCF_019279795.1 Protopterus annectens | reverse complement strand
ACCATGTACCCTGAAAAGATGGTGGCTTGGGCACTTGACAGCACCGACAAGTAGGATGAGCACCCCCATCATAGGGGAGATGGAAGGTAGTCATGCCTGGGGCACACTTTTGAGGTTTGATCTTCCTTGTGATCTCCCTAGTGGAGACCAGGAAAACAACAGGGAGGAGTTACCTGTGGGTGGGTTGGGTAGTCCTATTAGTGACAGCCCTTTGCAGAAGTGAGGGATGGTCCAGCAATGATGCCCACTGCACCACTGCATGCCAACCAATAGGGTGTTACTGGGCAAGCTCAGGTTGAGAATTAAGAGAAAATATATCTCAAAAGGAGAATGATGCTGCATTTGGTGCCTTAGACTCTTCAACAGCTCCAAATATGGGAATACGTTAGTCTGGTAAAGGCCAAGGGGGTACAACAGATCCAGTGAATGAGAAGAGGTCTTGGAAGTAAATGACGGTCAGCTGTGGGAAGCCCAAAAAAGAAATACAGAAAAAAGTCATTTACATTAAATGTGGTCAAAGGGCTTCACCATGGATGTGTCTTGTCTTGCCTCCTATTCATGATTTTCACAAACAAGATAGCAAGGCAAAAACAAGATCTGGGGACTATCCAATTTGGGGACAAGAGGGTTGCATCTTTGTTGTTTGCAGATGAATTTCTCTTTTTAGCTGCAAGTGAATAAGATTTTTAGTGAGCACTGTAGCAGTTTATTACTGAGTGTGAAGCAGATAAATGAAAATCAGCATGTCCAAATCAAAGGTCATGGCTCTGTCCTGGAAAAGAATGAAATTAAACTTTATGGTGAGAGGAATAGCAGCTACCTCAATAGAAGAAATGTAAACACCTGGGACATGTTATGAAGGTAGAAGGGCTTGACACAGACTTTCCAGAGTATGCAAATGTTCCAAACTGTGGTGGTTTTGAATCAGTAACTGCTTTAGTTTTGTGGTCAGTATACATCACAATCCTACCTAAATCACTAGCTTTGGATAGTGACTGAGAGGAGAAGATCACGAATATAAAAAGCAGAAATGGCATTCCTTCACAGGGTAGCTGGGCTCATTTCCCATAACAGAGTTCAGTGCCTGCCGTGCTGCTTCTTCAGCCTGACAGAAGTCAGTTGCAGTACTGAAGATAACCACAGGGTACCTCCTACAGGCAATATATCAGGCATGGCCATTTGGAGGTGGCCCTAAGATACAGTGGAAGGATTACGTCTCTCAGCTTTTCTGGGAATGCCAGGGACCCCACAGGATGGACTAGAGACTACTGTTAGACTACTGCCAGGGAGAGGAAAATCTGCTCTCCCCTACGCAGCCTACATTACCACAATCCTCACTAGGACAAGTGGTTTTGAAAATGAATGATGGATAAAAGTAGTCAGCAACCTTCAGTAACAAAATATTATTGTTAAGTTTAATGTATTTATTCATTCATTACCTAATACTTGCTTTATCCTACTCAGGCTGATGTGAAAGCTGTATGCAGCCTATCCCTGGCAAAGAACCATTGCTGGAAGGGATACTGGTCTATTAAAGCTAGGTTTCTTATAAAGTCTTTTTATTAAAGTATCTCCATTCTTAAAGAAAGGTTTTAAGATGCTGTTTCCCCTCATCCATGAAGTGTCCTGGAAGTATAAGCCTTTCTCCTATTTTAACTGCATTCATACATGCCAATATTTTCTATTGCATATATAGCCACATAAATACACATAACAGTATGAATAATACTAGAAATTACTCTGCATACTACTAAGAACTGATATATTAATGAAGTATCTAAAAGGTACATTACAAGAGTTTACTCTGTGTGTGTGTGTGTGTGTGTGTGTGTGTGTGTGTGTGTGTGTGTGAATATATACGTCCTCGCATAAGTATTTTTATTTAGGTGGTCAATCTAGGGAAGATAGGTATGGGATGACAATTTTGTGTATGTGTGCATATGTGTGTGTGTGTGTGTGTGTGTCTGTCTGTGTGTGTGTGTGTGTGTGTGTGTGTGTGTGTGTGTGTGTGTGTGTGTGTGTGTGTTTGAGTGTGAGTGTGTGTGTGTGTGTGTGTGTGTGTGTGTGTTTGAGTGTGTGTGTGTGTGTGTGTGTGTGTGTGTGTGTGTGTGTGTGTGTGTGTGTGTGTGTGTGTGTGTGTGTGCGCATGCATTGTAGTTTTTGTGCAGATGTGTAGCTGAGTGTTTATGTGAGTGCAAGCATGTATGGTCTTGTTTGTAGATGCCTGGATGTGTGTGTCTGTGTTTGTATGCATATTTGGAGATGCCGACCCCAATGTGTGGACTGGTAGGGAGAGCACTAACACTGTTAGGTTTGACAGAGCAGTGTTTGATTTAGAAATATGGTAGTTAACCACTAATGGAACACCTTTTATTTTCCATGGCTTAATCTTCTGTCTGAATCAGAAATTCTCTTAATCATGGTAATTCATTAACCCACATTAACCAATTAGTGTGGGAAAACAGAATCTCTCTGATTTCCAAGATAAATGTTATTACTGGTAAATTAGATATGCCGCTTTGAAAGCCTTGTTGTTTTTTTTTTTTTTTTTTTTTTTACAGAAACACATGAAAGAAAGATTCAGTTCTTGTTTTTGATTACTTTCAACTTCTGCCCAATTCAAAAAGTAGTTATCCAGATAAAGTGCAATTTTACTGCCAAGGTACAATATGTAGCATATTTGGCACAATAGAATTGTTTGATCTAAAATGGTTTAATATGATCTGTCATGCTCACTTAAGCTATCTCACAGAATAACCGTCTGCATTACTGTTGCGGTTCCAAATTTTGAAATGCATCATATTTCTGAGTGCTATCTCATTTTCCATTAGGCTTATAATGTCATTTGTAAGTAGCCACAAACAATAGTTTTATATTTCAAACAAACATCAATGCACATGGGCAAAGCAATGTAACTGGCTCCCTAGTGGTACAGTAAATGATATTTACATAAATATTTTGCTGCTGATCCCAGGGGGAGCTCATCTCCAGTTGCTGTGGTGAGCTTTGTAAATTTAATTGCTTTTAGTATCATGTGCTGTGAGACAGTTGGGTATATCTCCTGCCATTGCATCTAATTAATATTGACCTATAGGTGAAGATCAAATATGACCATTCTGATGAGGTAATGTCAGAGGGAAAATGTCAGACAGGCATGCTGAGCCAAGTCATTCAGTGTAGACATCACCCATGCAGTTGAAAATGAAAAGGTAGTTTTTCCACAAGCCATTAAATTTTAATTATAATAAAAAAGCATTAAAAATAACTGGTTGGCAGTTATCTCCTACAGTATCCTATTATACAGCAACTCCATAGTGATCCTTCACCCTCTAAATGGCATGTCTGTTCATTTGAGACATTTCATTGCATTTATTTGCTTATTTATCTGTCTGGCCATTTGTTTAGGAATATATTTATTTTTTATTAAATGAAGGAAAAAGAAATGATGCCACAAACCAAACAGTCCAAAAAGAGACACACAAGGCTGGAAATCAGGAAATAGCACCAAAAAACAAATCTTTATTAAGATTCATTTTTGGTGCTATTTCCTGAATTCCAGCCTTCTGTGTCTCTTTTTGGGCCTTTTCTTAAATGAATAGAAACATAAAGCAGGAAAGTACAACAAGGTAGGCTTAATAACTGGAAAGGTCACAGGTGTATATATGTGCAAGTGTGTGTGTGTGTGTGTGTGTGTGTGTGTGTGTGTGTGTGTGTGTGTGTGTGTGTGTGTGTGTGTGTGTGTGTGTGTGCATATATATATATATATATATATACACACACATATATATATATATATATATATATATATATATATACACACACACACTATATATATATATATATATATATATATATATATATATATATATATATATATATATATATATATATATATATATATATGTGTGTGTGTGTGTGTGTACAGATACACATATGATAGATGATATGGATATAGACATATGTTACACCCACTTTGTAATTCACGGTCAGAGGGGTGAGAGCCTATCCAAACAAGTCTGTAAGTAGCTCTGGCATGCAGAAGACATGCAAGCACAAGTGTGCATGCATGCATGCACACAAGAGCACACACACACACTTACCAGTTAAATGATTTTTCATTTGCTAATCAGATGGGTGGACTGTCCTGAGGACCCTTTTTTAGCTATGACCCAAGTTGGAGGCAAATGTCACAACATTTCAACATTTACAACTAAAAGCAAATTAAACAAACACTACTCCATGTCTGTAGCAAAACAATGGAACTCTATTCCTCAGGTAATACAATCTGAATCAAACAATAAAGTACTTTCTAAACAATCACATTTTACTTAACATCCTCTATTAACTGTAACTGCATTAAACAGGGATACAGTCCATCGGTTGTATATCATAGCATAGCAATGTATTTTACACATACTACATGTCCTATTTTTTTTTTTTATTTAACATTTGTTGACCAGGAAAGTCCGACTAGGTTCCACAGATCCTGTTTTCAGTGGAGGCTTGGGGAGAAATGCTCCAGAAGCATGTCTTTATAATGTGGGAGGAAACCCACACGAACGCAGGGAGAACATGCAAACTCCACACAGAAGGCACCCCAGCCGAGAATCGAACCAGAGAACCTCTTGCTGTGAGGTGACAGCATTAACCGCTGCACCACTGCGCCGCCCTTGTGTCATAGCATAACAATAGCTCCAATTAATACATTAACAATACTTTCACTCAATTTTTCCTTGCTATGCCTTTCTCATGCTCTCTTTCAGGTTCATTTGGAGCAAAACTTTGCATCTATATCTGCAATAACAAACAACATATTTTTATTTGTTGAACTCAATCTAACAAAAGACTAATATCCTCTACATTTTAATTGATATTTAGTTTCAGTTGTGCATAGTCCCTTAAATCTCTTGTTTTAACATATAAAACACAAATATATATGCAAAAAAAAAAATGCTCCAAACACTAAAACCAAGGAGAAGCCAAAATCCAATAAAAATCCAAGTAAGAATCCAAATAAAGTTCCACAGAAACCTTTATTGCATAGGTAAGCGCTTTCACAACCTCTCCTGGTTGCTTCCTCAGACCAAAACAAACATGCTTAAAAACAATCCCCATTTTATAATACACATCACACAAGACCCACCAATCCCCGTGGAGAATACAAGACTCCAATGCTTTCCAGATTCAAAGAGATACACACTCTTTTAAATCAGATAAAAACATATATGTAGAAAATGCATATAAAAATACATGTAGAAATACATATAAAAAACACATAAAAAGTGTGTATAAAAAATATATAAAAATGTGTGTAAAAAGCCTAAAAGCACTGTAAAGCATGCTTGCATGTCCTATTTGAAACATAACCCTAGTTCCAGAGCACAGCAGATTGCTTCATACTACTTTCTTCCCAAGTTTCCTGTTCTTCAGAACAGGTTTAAGGGATATATATACATTTTTTCTTCTTGGTTTTAGTGTTTGGAACATTTTTTCTCCTTAGTTTTAGTGTTTGGAACATTTTTTCTTTTACATTGGACTTTTGTGTTTGTTCCATCACTCAGCAAACAGGGCTTTTCCTTTTTCATTATTACAAATATATATATGCATTAACTTAATTGTTCATTTTAATGAGGGTTACCTTTTCATTTATATTTAATTGATTCTCATTTTCCTTGTCTTTATTCTTAAAGGAGCCATAGGAAGTATGCAACTTAGGCTTGAGTTTATTGGATTTCTGTTGGCCAGGTTTTATCTTATCCTAACCTAATTTTTTTTTTCTATTTTGAATGCTGTTTTACAACTGAATTTAATTATGGTTAAACTGATAAAAGCACTCATTTGTTTATCTTTATTATTGTTCATTAACTATTTTTTTCACATTTGATGTATTTGCTCCCTTCTTTTCCTGAACATATATATGTCACAACTAGTATTCACTTATTTTCTTTATTATGCTTCTAGCATTGTTCTATATTCACTGACCCTAGTATTCACTTTGCATTACATTTGGATTCTGTTGTGACTTCTAGCCTGGATGCTGGCTGAAAGGAGTTTAGGAACAATCCCAACTCCAACTACCCAATTAACAAAATAATTAAATAAATAAATAAAATGTTGCTTATCATCTCAAACTCCTATTTTACATTATTTTATATTATAAAGTCATTTAATTCCGACTAGATAAAGTTCATAAGTTACTGGAAACAGAAGTCACACATTCAGAATGCAAATGATGTCTACAGTGTAAGGCCCTAAGATGGTTTCATGAGTGGGTAGTTTGGTAGCAGGCATGAAACAGAGCAACTTCTGTGTTGGAGGGAAGCCTTCTAGCTTAGTTTTTTTTTGCTTATAACTAGCCAGTTTTCTAGTTTCAGCACTCAAATCTGTTTCTTTGATCTCGGCACTTGTTCAGAAAAAAAAAAAAAAAAATTCATCTGCTTTTACTGTATTTGTGTTTCTACCTACTTTTTTTACTTTTGCATCATCTTAAAAGTACTCGATTGTATTTATTACTGCTTGGTGTAACTCATTCTAAGCCTTTTGGCTTAAACACTTGGGCTTCGGACCAGTTGTTTTGCACTGAGAGGGTTTGTGGTCTGCACTGTAGTGGCAGAACAGGTAGCTTACATCCTTCTAGGTTGGGAACTGCTGACTGAGGGCTCAGTGTCTGTTATTCTAAAAGTGTATTAATTCTGGTTTAAGCTTTTGGGCTTTCAGGTCAGTTATTTTACATTAAGAGGGTTCGTGGTCTGCACTCTTGTGGGAAGAGAGGCTGGACTCTGCCCTTCTGAGCTGGGAATTTTTGGTTGAAGGCTTATAGTGCATGCATATTTGAACTGCTTCTTACTGAAGTTGGTGCGCCTTGTTTGCTGTGGCATAGACTGGATTCGGGCCTGCTGGATCTAGCTTTGTTTGTGTAACTTGAGCACTAATCCAGGCATTCTCTAAAGTATTCAATTGTATTTATTACTGCTTGGTAGTAACTTGATTAAAGTGTAGCTATCATTCTAAGTCTTTTGGATTAAGCACTTGGGCTTCAGACCAGTTGTTTTACATTAGGAAGGTTTGTGGCATGCACTGTGGTGGCAGGACAGGTAGCTTTCATCCTTCTAAGTTGGGAACTGCTGATTGAGAGCCCAGTGTCTGTTATTCTTAAAGTGTATTAGTTCTGGTTTAAGCACTTGGGCTTCAGGCCAGTTATTTTACATTAAGAAGGTTTGTGGTCTGCACTCTTGTGGGAGAAGAGGCTGGACTCTGCCCTTCTGAGCTGGGAATTTCTGGTTAAAGGTTTATAGTGCCTGAATATTTGAACTGTATCTTACTGAAATTGGTACACCTTGTTTGCTGTAGCATAGACTAGAGCCAGGCCTGCTGAATCTAGCTTTGTTTATATGCTTATTGTTTGTTTGTTTGTTATTTCCCTGGAACGCTAATTCCACCTAATACGCGGCTTCTCAGCGCTTCTGTGGATCCCTAGTGATATCTGCATTGCTTACTGTACTTATTTCCTTGTTTCACTTGAAAGAAAGTTACTGTTTGTCGTTTTTGCATTTAAGTTACCTGTAACACATTGCACTTAAGTTACCTGGCACTTGCTCACTAAAGCAATTATATAAGTCAGCACTAAAAATTAAAAGCACTACACCCTCACTCCCCAGTGGCCCTGGTTTTCAATTATTAAGGAATTCCCAATATTATTCTAGCATGTCCAAAGGTCAGTTGTCAATCTCCTCTCCGGTCCAGCTGGTGAATCTGGGAATCTTGAGGCAATGTTACAACTGCCTCATGTACACAGACAACCCTCTCCTCCTCCCAACAAATTCCAACACCTGTGAGAGATGCAACCATATAGCCAAGCTGGAGGCTAAGCTCTCTCAACTCAGTACTGGCATAACCAGTCAGGAGGAGAAGGAAACCACACTCACTACAATTCCAGTCTCACATAGATCTACCACGACAGCAAACCAAACACATAATCACACAAAAACATACTCGGAGGCTCTAAATAAAGATCTGCCGAAGCAGCAGAGACCTCCAAAGCAGACACCCAAGCAGCCGCTACCCCAAAACAAAACACGTACAACACATATCTCACAAAGCCAGTGTGCCAAACAGTCACAGCCCTTAAGACTAAACAACACACCTGATACACTTGTAATAGGTGACTCTATCATCAGGCACACTGACGTCCCGCTCACCAGGCTGAACAAGGAGAGGGTCACGGTGAGAAGCCTGTCGGGTGCTAGGATCCGCCACATAACACATGCACTCAGATCACTCCAAGGCAAGTACAAATATGACTCAGTCATTGTCCATGCTGGTGTGAATGACCTGAGATGTACCTCCCTGGACTAAATGAAAAGAGACATAAAGGAGCTCTCTGAGCATGTAGCCCAGGCCGGTATGACCCTGACCTTGAGTAGCATCTTACCCTCACCAAGAATGATGCCACAATATGATGACAAGATGATCAATTTCAACAATTGGCTTAAGTACTGGTGTCATTCAAAGGGTATCCAATGCCTGTCAGCTTGGGATGATATGCTCGACAAGCCACGATGCTTCGCTAGGGACGGCTTGCACCTGTCACCCCTGGGCTTTCGGATATTGGCAAAGGCTCTTGCTACCCCCATAGTGCCTTTTTTAGGCAAGGCTCAAAAGACAAACCCACCTCCATAGGTAACACAAGGGATAAGAAACTAAGAGTAAAGCTACTCAACGCCAGAAGTCTAAACCTCAAGATGCACTTTTCGAAACTCTCCTTAGCATGGAGAACATCGATATCTGTGCAGTAACAGAAACCTGGTTCAGGGCTCCCGAGAGCACCCCAGCACTAACAGGTTATACCTCATACCATGCTTTTCGGCCCCAAAACTTGGACCGAACCACAAAAGGAGGGAGTATCGATATTCATCAAAGATACCCACACCTCCAGGTTGGTGGCAAAGCACGAAGCATCAGAGACTATCCATGTGCAACTAACAGTGGGTAAAACTGCCTTCCAGTTTATAGCCTGCTACAGACCATCCTCCCAAACCCAGGAACCCCACTCGGCCTTCCTGAGAACACTGGAAAATATGAAGGTCTCTCCAAACACCATTATATTGGGCGACTTAAACTACCCAAACATAGACTGGGAGCATTACTCTAGCTCCAACACCCTAGCCCAAAGGTTCCTAGAATTTATAAACTCAAATGCTATGGAACAACTTGTTACCACTCCCACAAGAGGGGAAAACATACTGGATCTGATCATCACCACCATGGGGACTCTATGCTCCAGACCAGAAGTGTATCCCTCACTGGTAAGATCAGACCATAAACTAATCTCACTGGATATTCACATTCCGACCCCACCCCCTGCCCAGAAAACCACAGTGAAAAACTTCTCTAAAGCAAATTTCACACTCCTCAAAACTGAGGTGGAATCCTTCAAAGCCCCCGGGCCTGTGGAAAATACGTCCCAGACCGCAGAATCCTTTATAAACGCATTCTATGAACACCTTCAGGAATGCATGGATCATGCGATCCCAAATAAAACCAAGACCCAATCCTCCAAAGGCAGACGTCCTGCCTGGTGGACCCCAGCCATAAACAAACTATACAATAGAAGGAGGAAGCTACTAAATGATAGAGCAAAATCCCAAAAAGGAAGGCATCACTGATCAGTATTAGCAAAAAATTACGGGCACACATAAAATTGTCTAAGGCCAGCTTCGAGAGAAAAATTGCACAGGACACTAAGGATAATCACAAGGCTTTCTTTGGTTATGTTAGGAACCTGGGTGGTAATTCCCAGATATGCTCAGAATTAGTCCAAAATGACAAAAATACACGAACCCACAGACATTGCCAACATCCTAGCTGACAGGTTCAGTGCAAACTCCCCCACCAAAAGGGCAAATATCTATCCCAGCAGAGTGCTGCCCCCCTGACATCTCAGATGCTCAGGTAAGAGCCGCCCTCTCCAAAGCACAAAACACAGCATCAATGGGACCAGACGGTGTCCCGGGCTGCGTCCTACATGAACTCCAAGAAGAGCTAAACCCAAACATAAAACTACTGTTCAATCTCAGCCTTACCACAGGATATGTGCCCAAAGAGTGGCGTACAGCAACAGTGGTCCCTCTCCATAAAGGTGGTGCCTCAACGGATCCTGGAAACTATCGCCCCATAAGCCTGACTAGCTTGGTCTGCAAAGCTATGGAAAGGATCATCATGGACCTCATAAATAAAGAAACTGGGGACCTACAAACACTGGATCCTACCCAGTTCGGCTTTGTTAAGGGCAGATCCTGCCTCTTAAACCTGGTTGATTTCTTTGAAACAGTCACCAAGGCCATTGACGAGGGGAAGGTGGTCCACACAGCCTACCTGGACCTCGCAAAAGCCTTCGATACAATACCCCACTCGGGCATTATAGATAAGCTCACCAGCTTAAATATAAACCCCTATGTCACTAGATGGATTGCAAACTGGCTCAAGGACAGAACCCACATGGTTAGAATTGCTGGAGCCATGTCAGACTCCAAACCAGTTACAAGTGGTGTCCCACAAGGCTCAGTCCTGGGACCTCTCTTGTTCGGTATATATTTCTCGGAGGTACAGGCCAACACTGAAGGACTGTGGCTGACCAAGCTCGCAGATGACTACAAACTGGGTGCCATAATCGACTCTCCAGCCGACACAAGCATCCTCCAAAAGGGCCTCATAGAAACAGACAACTGGTGCCAGAGCCATGGCCTCAAGCTAAATGCCAAAAAGTGTATAGTCATCCCCTTTGGCAAAAACAAAGTGCCCACAAATTACCACATAGGTGGTAATCCATTAAGTACAGACCCAAGTTGATAGCAATCTCTCATTTGACAACCACGTGGCCAAAGTGGTTAGAAAAACATTTTATATAGCCCACCTAATCATGAAGGGATTCACATCTAGATCAGGGGAGGTCATCGTGCCTTTTTACTCATCCCTCATCAGGCCCATAATTGAGTACAATGCCCCTTTTGGGATGTACCTTACCAGACACCTGCAGCAACTGGAAAGACCCCAAAAGTACCTCACCAAGAGGATCAAAGGGCTCAAACAGATGCCATATGCTGCCCAGTTAAAGAAACTTCAGCTCTACTCAGTGGCATACCGCCTGTTCAGAGGCGATCTGTGCCTGGCGTATAAAGCCATGTCCAACCCGGAATTAATGGACATGCTGCACCTCAGAAAATCCAAATCCCATCGAGCTCACGCTCGAGAGACTTGAACCTCAGCACTGAAATAAATAGGATATGCTGGAGGGACAGATTCATAACCCAGAGGCTCCCTTCACTCTGGAATAAAATCCCAGTCCAGGTTAGGCAGAGTCCCTCATTGACTCTCTTCAAGAGGAATCTTGATGAGTGGATGGGAGATCGTAGGTTTACCCCGGGTATCACTTCTGTGTCACTGTTAGACAGAGGCACAGTATACTAACCTCGAAAAAGGGCATAGCAAAATAAATTTAAAATGGGTGGCGAAAGCCAAACACATTCTGGCTAGGCTTATAAATGCCCTAGGGCAGATAGCCTAGTATGAACCTATGAACCTATGAACCTATGAAATGGTGTGGGGGAGCGGGCATATTCATTGAGGAAAAAATAACAAAGTGCTTGAGAAAGCAGTAGTCAGCATAACCCTGAGTGACAGAGTACAGCATTTAAAGAATATAAAAAGAAGTTATGTACTCACAATAACGTTCCATCTGAGTAGGTAAACTTTATTTGTCAGCAACCTGTGGGTATTGTATCCATATCGGATCTGAGCCGGCAGCTTCAAACAGCTAAGATCAGAGCTCCAAGCTCCTCCCCTTATCCATAATCCCCTGCCATCCCTCTCTGACCTCAGATCGAGTTTGCTATAGTAAAACAGCATATTACAACAAAAGAATCACCTGCAACTCCTAACCTGATGTTATCCGGAGAAAAGGACAAGGAATCCTTCTAGGATGCACTATAGGTTAGGGGGATGGAAGGGGCATTGGTTGCTGACAAATGAAGTTTACCTACTCAGATGGAACGTTATGGTGAGTACATAACTTCTTTATCTGAAGTAGTTAACTTCATTTGTCCATCAACCTGTGGGATAAAGTCCCCAGCTACCCAAACTTGGGGGGTCCTCATGGAAGGATATTCTGGAGCACCGCAGAGCCGAAGGATGCTCTCCCTCTGTAAATTAGATCCAACTTGTAATGGTTAATGAAAGTATGGGATGAAGCCCAACTGGCTGCTGAACAAATGTCGTCCAAGGACACTCTGGAGCAAAAGGCAGCAGAAGTAGAAATCGATCGGGTAGAATGAGCGTGGACTCTTTCAGGTTCAGGTCTACCAGAACTCTTATATGCAAGAAGTATACATTGGGAAATCCATCTGGACAATGTAACTTTTGATACTGGTTTGCCCAAAGTGGGTCTTGCAAAGGATACAAAGAGTTGCTCAGATTGCCTATGTTCAGCGGTCCTGTGCAAGTAGAAGCTGAATTGCCTGTGTACGTCCAGAGAATGTAATTTGTATTCACCCTTGTTTCGATAATTTGGAAAGAAAACTGGTAAATTAATAGATTGATTAATATTGGGCTCAGAAGCAACTTTGGGTAGAAAGGAGGGATTGGTCTTGAGGGAAACTCTATCTTTATGGAAGACCAAGTACGGTGGTTTGGCGCAAAGGGCTTGAAGCTCCGAAACCCTTCTAGCTGAAGTGATAGCGATGAGAAAGGCCGTCTTCCAAGATAAGTATTTCAGATCCACAGAGGCTGCGGGTTCAAATGGAGGGCTGGTCAAGGGCTGGAGAATAAGAGTTAAATCCCATGGAGGGACTGTGTCTTTCACCGGAGGCCTTAAGAGGAAGGTGCCTTTTAAGAAAGTCTTACATAATTTGGAAGATGCTAAGGAACCTAGGTCACTTCCCACATGATAATGAGAAATCGCAGCTAACTGGACTTTGACCGTGGAAGAGCTAGCACCTTGGTCGAATAAGGTCAACAAAAATTCTAACACCGCTGGTATGGGAGCTATAAAGGGATCCAAATGTCTATGCTCCACCCAGATAGTAAAGCGTTTCCATTTCCTGTTATAAACCTTTCTCGTAGAAGGTTTATGAGCGGCCACTAAAATAGCCTTAACAGGGGACGAGATTCTGGGAGTCCTAACTATTACTGGAACTGGATCAGCCAAGCTGTGAGCTTGAGGTTGTCCTGGTTTGGAGTTGGTAAACCCAGTGGGTGAGAGATCAGATCCGGGGTGGGATCTAGAATCCATGGAGGATTCACTAGATGAGACCATAGGCATGGGAATCATGTTTGATGAGGCCAGAATGGGGCTATGAGGATCACTCTACTCCCCAACTGACGGGCTTTCTGCAAGAATTTCAGCATTAGGGGAAGAGGAGGATAAGCATAAAGTAGACCGGATGCCCAAACATGCACCAGAGCGTCTCTGGGGATTCCCTTGGTGGGGGAATTAGAGCGAAGTAGTCGCTGCACTTTGCGTTCGAAGGAGACGTGAAGAGATCACAGCAAGGTTGACCCCACTTGAGGAAGATTTGCTTCACTATTCTGGGGTTCAGAGACCACTCGTATGGCGAGAGGATGGTTCGACTTAGCCTATCTGCCAAAATGTTCGACCGACCCGGAATGTGCATTGCTATGAGAAAGTGGTTGGTGGAGATCGCCCATTCCCAAACTCTCATGGCCTCTCGACAAAGTGGATAGGATCCGGTTCCCCCTGTTTGTTGATATACCAGACCACTGACATGTTGTCTGTCTGAATTGCAACTGTCCCTAAGGGCAGAAGGGCTTGGAGTGCTTGCAACACCAAAAGCACTGCTCTCATCTCTAGGACATTGATATGCAATAAGGTCTCTGAATGGGTCCACGTGCCTTGGACGGTTCTGCCCATACAGTGCCCCCCCACCCTAGGCGAGAAGCATCCGTGGTCACCATGAGCCCTCAGAACCAATTCCGCTGGAGGAGCCGAGGATTGTAAAAGGGCCAGTACGTGTAGCTTCAGGGTACGAATCCGGTCTGGAGTTAAGAAGACTCAATAGGTTTGTGTCTAATCTGGCTCCTATGAAGTCTAAGATCTGGGTTGGATGAAAGGAAGATTTGTTGAGGTTGATTGTGATTCCCAGCCAGGAGGCCAGGTGGAGGAAGTAATCTCTGGCTGAACACAGTAGATGCCTGTTGGGGGCGGTCAGGAGCCAGTCGTCCAGGTAGGGAAAGACCTGTATACCCTGGAGTCTCAGGTGGGCCGCTACTACTGCCAAAATTTTGGTGAACACCCTGGGGGCTCTGGTGAGACCAAAGGGGAGGGCCATGAACTGGTGATGACTGGCTCCTAGCCGGAAGCGGAGAAACCTTCTGGACCGTCTGTCCATCAATATGTGGTAGTACGCATCCTTGAGGTCTATTGAGCACATCCAGTAATTCTCCTGTAAGAGAGGGAGAATAGATTGAATGGTGACCATCCGGACCTTTTCTTTGGCCACTGATAGGTTTAGTAAGGACAGGTCAAGGATTGGCCTTAAGTCCCCCGTCTTTTTTGGCACCAGAAAAAACCTGGAGTAGAAGCCCGATCCGGACTGGTCTAGGGGGATGCGCTGGATCGCTCTTTTTTCTAGCAGCTGCTTTATTTCTGCAGCTGCTGACTCCCTTTGATTGGGTGGGACATTGGGGAGGCTCTGGGGTCTGGGAGGGGGATTCAGAAAGGGAATTTTGTAACCTCTGGATATGATTTGAAGCACCCAGCGATCTGTTGTAATGGACTCCCAAACTGCTAGGTGCCTTGAGAAACATCCCCCGACTGCCTCCAGAGAGGACCAGTCGGGTAACCCTTCAGGGCTGTTGCGCGGGCCGATCCGAAAAGGGTTCTCTCGACCCAACATTCTTCGGTCCCCCTCTGCCTCTGGGCCGGCGTCCACCCTGTCCTCCTCTGCCTCTGAAGGACGAGGGGTCCAGAGCGAAATGGGACTGTTAAGATTTCCGGAACCACATCTTCTTCTGTCCCCTTTGGTTCCTGGAGAAGGACCTCTGGGGAGCCGAGAAGCGGACTCCAATGGCAGACAACGTCTTCCCATCTTTCTCGCTCTGGACCAGCGTGTCGCGGATGGTCTTGCCAAAAAGCAAAGAACCGTCAAATGGGGCATTTGCGAAGGATGCCTTGAAGGGTTCCGCAAAATCGCAGAGGCGGAGCCAAGCGTGTCATCTCAAAACAACGCCCGCTCCACTAGCTCTAGCGGCACCTTCCGTAGCTGGGAGTGGAGCCACATAGAAATGTTCGAGATGGACTTGAGTGGCCATTCAAGCTGAGAACACCTTCTTATCCTCAGTCGACATGGACTCTGGGGGTGACCTGGCGTATTCCTTGATGAGATCCCGCTGGAGTCGTATGACATGTGCCATATAGTCCAGCGACCTTACTGCGAAGGTAGCTGAAGCGAACATCCACTTCCCCAGGCGGTCAATCGTCCGAGACTCCTTGTCGGGAGGATGGACCGAGGAACTCTCATGGGCCAGTTCCCTCTTGGTGCCAGCCACCACCAACATGGCATCTACAGGAGTACCCTTGCTCCATACCATCCTATCAGTGGGGGGGGGGGCTAAGGATTTTATCCAGTCTCTTTGGAATGGGCTCAACAGTGTCCGGTTCCTTCCATGCCCTGGTAGTGATAAGATCTACCAGGGGATCGGTGGGAGGGGACACCCAAGAGGTAGATGGGCCTGCGTCAAACACCTCCAGAAACACAGACTCATCTGAGAAAGGCTTTTGGGCTGACCACCCCCTCTAATACAAAGCATTTCCATAATGTCTCCGAAGGAGACGTCCTCGGGGGGTGACCTTGGGGAACCTTCCCCTTCCTCTAAGTCCGTGTCTTCTGTCAAAGACTCAGGTGAGTCCAAGTGCCTCCTCTTGCACTTACGTTTGTGAGGGACCTCCTCGGGGGGTGCTGTCCGAAGAGGCCTCACCAACCACATCTTGTTCCTCTAAGGGAACCATCTGGGACATAGGCGCAGGCTGTCCCTGGGGCCGGGTAATGGAAGGTAGGCCCGTCTGAGAGAGAGTGCAGGGTGGACCCATAGTCAGAGCCTGGGGCCTGGAATCCCTTGACAATACCCTCTCCACTACATCGAACGCCGAGGGAGAACTGCTCTCTCTCTAGGATCTGAGAACAGCCCCCTCGAATCCGATGTGTGAATCGGGGCCGGCGCCAAAGCAATTGGATCCGAAGGGCCAATATGCTCCGACCGAGACGGAGCCGAAGACACACTGACCCCTCCGGATCCAAAGCTCAGCTCTCAGCTCCAAGAGCTCGGATCCGAAAAGGGACCCGACAAATTTGAGGGTGCGGTCGGAGCCGAAGTACGAAGCACTATCGGCGCCGAACCTCCTCCAGCTCCTATGCAACCTGGATCCAAAGGCTCCGAACCCCGGAAGTGGGTCAGAGAAGGAGCAATCAGGGCAAAAAGGGGGTCGAGCTCCCCCCAGAGGGGGGGGGCATGAGCACTCTCATCTGCAGCTGGGCCTGGAGGAACCTACGCATTATCCGGTCCATATCTGCATCGGACAAGCTTTGGGTGGACCTAGAAGAGGCCACCGAGGCAGGCCGGGAGTGCCGCCTCGATGACCTCGAAGGCGACCGGGTCTCCTCCTCCGGCTCTGGGGAGAAGCGAGGTGAATGGAGTCAGGAAGGAGAAGGCCCAGAAGCCCTGGGAGGAGCAGCTTGTTTAGCCGGCGGAGCCGAGGAGGAAGACTCAGCCCGCCGCTTGTGGTGTCTATCTTTCTTCTTCTCCCGCCTAGCATCCCTCTCCTCCTGGCCTAAGGTGGGAGGTTGAGTCCCGGCCAGGGGAGCAGGGGTGGAAGGGGGCAATGCAGCGGCCGTGGCAGGTGCCACCAAGGGAGAGGAGGTCGAAGCCGTATCCGGGGGCAAAAGTCCCGCCAGAATCAACTTCGTCCTCCTGTCCTTTAGAGCCCTGGGGTTGAAGGCTGCACAAATAGTGCAGCCTGAGGAAAAGTGGTCAGTCCCAAGGCAAATAACACACCGAGTGTGGCCATCTGCCAGGGATAGCTTATGGCCACACTCGGTGCATTTAGAGAAAAAGGTTTTTGGGGCCTCAGACATAGTTAAACTAAAAACAACACAAGGCTCAACACACACACCTTCACACACATGGGGAGGAATGAACTACACTAAAATTAATGAGATAACAATATTAAAACTAAAAGATTTTAATACAAGGGGCAACACACACAACAACAAGCAATATCAAAAGATTAGAAAATAAATATTTATATTTTTTTCAACACAGAACGACTAACTCCCATGCCTGGAACACGTTCAAAGCTGTTGAGTCAACCGCGGCAAATGAGATCTGAGGTCAGAGAGGGATGGCAGGGGATTATGGGTAAGGGGAGGAGCTTGGAGCTCGGATCTTGGCTGTTTGAAGCTGCCGGCTCGGATCCGATATGGATCCGATACCCACAGGTTGATGGACAAATGAAGTTAACTACTTCAGATATACATTTTTTACATTAAAACTAGCGCCATGCCTTAGGGTAAAGTGATTACTTCTAAGAAGACCTGGTAACATCTGGTGGGTTCCGGGGGACATCTGAGAGTTCAAAAAAGTGTGCAATTTATGGGGAAGTAACCTCTTAGCTAACTGTAAGATTAGTGAGGCTTAAATGGGAATCTGGATGTATCACTACCATGGTTAAGAATGAGAGACAGCTATGCCTGAAGAACAAAAGATGACCATACCACAGTTTTAGGCATAGAGGTCAAGTGAAATATAATCTGCCACACTAATTTATATGAAAATATCCTCTCCTTATATTGTTGTCAGAGCTTACCTTGATTTTTTTGTTTAATTTAAAGCTTTAATTTGTATCATATTCTATATTTATGATATTGTTAATAGACAACTAAAGCTAAAAACTGAAAAAATAATACATTTTTATCTAATGTCAAAGTTCTGTGCTGCACTAATATTTCTGCACCATTCTTAAGTACATACATATTGTTATTTTTTGTTTTGTTCTAAAACAAAATGACGTGAAAGAATTGTACATAATGATTAGATATGCCTTTTTTTGTTCAACTTTCTCTTTCTCATAATATATTTTATGGTCTCAGAAGATAAGATCATTATGCCCTACTCTTTTATACCAGATATACTTTGAATTTGTTTAAAATGACAAAACACTGGATTACTGTCTACTTTGACAGCCTCTGTACAGATTGCATCTAACTTTATTCCATTTGGACTCCCTAATTTGTACCCATCTTGTTTGAAGCAATAAACAAATTCCTTTTTTACTGCAAGAATTTGCTTAAATTAGATTTTAAAAAGAAAGAAAAAAACAGGAAGCAGTTAACTCCCCAGTTCAGTCTGTTTCTCTCATTAGTAAAAAATCCCTTTAGTCTGAAATTACAAAAAAAAAACCCAGTAAATTCACAACACTCAATAGAATTGTGGCCCTGTGGAGGGAAAAAAGAAAACATAAAGAAAAGGGCAGAGTAGAATACCTATGAATTCCTAGAGACTCAATAGATTTATGAATCACTGGGTGGGAAAGAATGAACAAATATGTTTGATGTGTGGAATTTTCCTTGGCCAAAAACTTCAAAGGTGGTCAGTAAGATGATGTAAGAGTGGAAGAAAAGTTCCTAAACAAAATGCAATAAAGCTGCACTCAAACAAATAAATAAATAGCTTTATAAGGGCAGGATTACTGTGGAATGCTTTTTCCATGTTGTTCTTCTTTTGGCTTTTCCTGGTTAGGGGTCACCACAGCAGAACTCCGGTCCGCTAATAGTTGGCAGTAGATTATTACGGTGCCGAGGTGCCAGCCCGACGCCAAACCTTCAACGAAGGCACGCCCATTCATGCATGTTTTTCAAATTCACTCAAATGCTTTTTCCATAAGAATCAGAAATGTGAATATCTTGCAGTTATTTAAGAGTAATTTAGATGATTAGGTTGGGAATATGGTATACAACCCTTCATTTATAGACACTAAATTCTTAGAAGGCTGTAAATGAGGATCTGAGTTTGATTTTACATATACTGAAACACTGAAATCCAACACGAAGTTAAGTGAGAAAGCTGGACAGCAGAGGTCTTGCACAGAAACAAGGAACCAGCTAAGTACTACTCTTTACATGTCACATTGCAATGATCACTCTGTAGGAAGGAAAAGGAAGAAAGATATGCTCAGTGAAAAGGAAATGTCTTTAGGTGTGGGTGTCCTATGGTAAGAACATGGAAAACCTATTTCCTTTAAATCTTGGCTGCTGTAAACTTAAATTGTATGCCTCTAATCTACTACCACTTTGCAGCCTCTTAAATTCAAGATGTTTGAATAGGCTTTCAATGGCAAAAGTGTTATGAGTTAAACTTATGTCAACCCTGAGCCTACAATTCATCTGGATACAGAAATCTAACAGTTTAGATGCTTGAAATAATTTTATCAACATTCTGATAATTCTTCAGATGAAACTTCATTGTGTAATTTCCATAGGTTTTTGGTTCGTAGTTAACAACCACCAGGGCCTTTAGATGCCTAGCAGTGTAATCCAACCCAAATGTGTCCCTATGTATTATGGGCATTTATTAGGGGGGTATGTTAGTTAGGAATCTTATAGAGGTTATGGGAGGTATGTCTTGGGGCATTCCTGTCTGTCTTGTGTCTATCAGAGACATGGGAGTGAGAACCAGGGTGAATTTCAATCAATTTCCCATCCACTGGTCAAGGTTGCATTTAAATAGGGCTAGGGATGGACTCTACTTCACATGGATGGGGAGCCTGTTCCAGAGCATCAGGGTCCTCTGAAATAAATGTCAACACGTCTTATTTATGTCACAAGCAAAATTTAAATCCTTGGATCTAGTGGTTTTCATGCTGTTCATTTTGTAGATGTGCAAAAGGTCCATCAAAGCTGGATACGAGGATGCCCTGTATGCTAGGCATAGACTGCCTCTCAGCAACCTGTAGGAGAGAGAGTACAGAGATAGGGCTTTAAGATTATCCATAAAGGGCAATGTGTTTATACCCTGGATTCTTCAGGTAAGGACCTCTTGGGGGTGTTCCAACTATTGCACATGTCTGGTCAGGTACATGTCAAAGGGGGCATTATACTCAATGATGAGTCTAATAACGGCTGAATAAAGTGACACTATGACTTCCATGGACCTTGATGCCATGCCTTTTCTTAAAAGTTGGGTAACAGAGAATAATTTTCTTGCTATCTTGTTCACACGTTGGTCAAAGGCCAGATTACTATCTACATATGTTCCCAGATCCCTGACTAATGGGTCAACTCTTAGAGGTGTCTTATAGATGGAGTAATAAGCTTGGGTGGCAGTTTTCCCAAAAGGTACTATAATGCATTTCTTGGCATTGAGTTTTAGTCTGTGACTTTGGCACCAGTCATTTGTCTGTATTGGACCCTCTTGTAAGATGTTTGTGTCATGGGAGTATTCTATGACAGCTTCCAATATGCAGACATTTGCAAACTTGGTCAGCTAAAAGCACCAGCAATTAGCCTTTCCCTCTGAGAAGTAAATGCAAATAGGACTGGTCTCAGCACAGAGACCTAAAGTACCTCGCTGGTAACTGGTCTCTTAACGGAGGTGCTATCAATAAAACCTGACTTCCTGTGTCCTGTCTGTGAGCCAGCTGGCAATCCAGTAAGTTATGGAGGAGTTTATACCCAGTTTGGTGAGTTTGTTAACTATACCCAAGTGGGATACTGTATCGAACACCTTAGCCAGGTAAAGATAGGTGGCATGCACCACTTACCGCTCATCCATTGTCTTAGTGACCTTCTCAGAGAGGTCCACCAGGTTTAATGGACATGATTATCCCTTACCAAAGCCAAACTGGGTTGGGTCCAGTATCTTAAGATTGTCTATGACTTTGTCGATCATTTCCATGATAATTCATTCAATGGCTTTGCATATTAGACTGGTCAGACTAGTAGGTCTGTAGTTTCTAAGGGTGGTTGATGATTCATCCCTGTGAAGTAGGATAACCATTGCAGTTCTCCATTCTTGTGGTACAAAGCCTATTTTGAGTCTATAGTTAAAAAGTGACTTAACTGTTCCTGATAGGTCATGTTTCCAGCTATTTAGGAAGTATCCTGGGATATTGTTGGGGCCCACTGATGTTGTGTTTTTTTTTTCTTTAGTGAGTGTCACCCGTACCTGCTCCCTGTTAATAGTTAGGGGGGTTTATACCAGTAGGTATTTCATGGAGGGAAGCAGGGGGAAATGGGGGCAAAGTTTGAGCTGAATTTGTCATACAGCAAATTCTCTATGTTCCTCTGCTCAATGAAGGTGGCACCATTGACTACCAGTTTGGCACACTGATGTGTGCTGCATTTAAGGTTTCGGACATAACTTTAGAAGACCTTGTGGTTGTCTTTAGCCTGTGAGGCTATCTTGACCTCATAATTGGCCTTGTTGGACTTACTAAGTCCTCTTAGTTTCTTATGTAGTTTAATTAGAGAGCTCATATAATTATGGGAATTGTTCTTCCTGATTTTAGCCATGACTTTTTTCATTTTGTTATATACCGTTAAGGTTAGGATTCCACCAGTATGGCTTGTTTTGAGAGTTTTATTTAGGTTTACTTCTAGTAGATACAGCAGCCTTTATACAGCCATTTACATGGTTGTTCAGGGTCTCTGTGAACAACTCCATCTAAGTTGTTGTGAACTTGTGGTTGGGAGGAACACTGAATTTTGATAAACTATGGCTTAATAGGGTCTATTTTGCTTTGTAATAGTTCCTAACTGTTACAGGGTTTGCTGGGTTACTGACTTTATTTTTATTTAAATGAAGACAGCTTTGTGGTCCAACCTCACCAGTGAGGATGTGACACTTGGTTGTGCAGGTCTTTCCCATATTAGTGAGTACCAGGTCAAGTATGTTTGAACCTCTGGTGGGTGTACCCATTATCTGGTCAAGGGTATTTGCATTAATAAAGTATCTGAAGCACTGTGCCTGTTAGTATGATGCATTGTGTATACTTCCCAGTCTACAGAGGCATCGTTAAAGTTTCCAAGAACAGGGTGTTTGGTTTAATGGTGTCTCCAGCAGGTATAGGTATGAGCTATGGGATTCTGTGGAAAGAAAGGGTGACATACAGCTTGCTAGGATATGATATGGGACTTTGTCTATGGTGATTGCATCTGGATAAATTCCAGTGCATTCTCCTGTTAACCAACATAGAGTTATCATTTTTGATAAGATAGATTGAGACTTCTCCACCTTTTGTCCCTATCTGTGCAGTTGTGTGTTGAAGGCACTGAAACCTTGCACTGACGGAGTACTTTCTGCAGATTTAAACCATATCTTGGTAATGACACAGATGTCTATATTCTACAGAGTGAGCAGTGCTTGTAAGGTGTGGAATTCTTGTTTAGGCTCATAGCATTGAACAGTAACACCTTTAGGATTCTTTGAGTTTTATTTGCTATGTTGGTAGGTTTGTCAATTTGGCATTGCCTAAAAAGGTTCTAAGGGGTGGATAATGTTTTAGCCTGTATTCACAAACCTAGGGGAGACAGGTGCAGACCATCCTTTGCAAAGCAACGTGGTCAATTAACCTTATCCTCCAATGCTGACAGATATTGAATCCCACTGGGAAGACACCAGAAACTATGTTAAATGCTGAAGTCAGTCATCTTTTGTTCATACTGTGACATCATCCTTGATTATGTTAGAATGATGCTCAAGCAAGGCACATACATGCCTAAGACACATATTCAGAGAAATCAACAATGTCTGTCTTCATATAGTCCAGGGAAGCATGTCTCAGGTAATTAACTCCTACATGGACTATGACAGAATCATGCTGGTACTTGTGGTGTAATTACTTCAGTGTGTGCGTAACTTGGCGGATACTTGCTCAATATAAGCAACTAACCATTATCTTCTCCATATTTAGGTTGAAGAGTGGGATGTCTGTGTGTCGTACAGTGAAGTACCCTTTGACAAAGGTATTGGGATTCTACTGGGGATAGCAGTATCTGTTGCTTTTGGTGATTGCTTTAGAGAGTGCTGAGGATAGGCATTACCGTTTATAGACTTAGGAGGTCTTTGAGTTTTGGGAAGATTGCTTTTTAGTGTCTTAGCATAGGTTGGTCTGTGTGTATGGGTGTGTCTGGTGGATGTAGTATTTGTGTTCTTGATAACCTTGTATGTATGCAAGATTTTTGTCTCCAGTGAAACTGCATATGTGCACCTCTCGCATACTGTTTTTTTTGCTTTGTTTTTTTTTTTGTTTTGTTTTCTTTGAGGATTAAGTGGTCATCTGTGAACATGAGAAAATTGCTACATTTTCTCAGGGTGCCTTTATCTACAACGCTGGCTACAGAGACATTTTGAAATTGCATACCCATGTTGCCCAGATCTGTAGTTGGGTGGGCTTCTGTAGATCGTGGACTGGGTTATACAGAGGTGTGCTTGGGTGGTCTCTGGGGTTGGGCACTACACTAGGTTAGATTGTGCTATATTTGATACTAATACTGTTTAAACTAACAGCAAACGTGATGCTCTAAGCTTATCTCTGCACAAAGGTTTGGTTTAGCCACACTAACTTACAAGTGTGAGTTCTAAGTGAAGTTTTACAGATAAAATTTACTTTCTGTGCATTTGTGTCTGTGCACAGCACTGCTAACCTCTTGATGTAATAACACCAAGAACAACTGCTTGCAAGTGTAATGCTACAACAAAACTTAAACTACCTTGACAAAGCACTTATAAGTATTAGGGACCTTTAGAATGATTTAAGGCAAAATCAACAAATAAAGCAAAACAAAGCAGTAGCACTCTAAATGGCTAACTGAAGTGCAAAACAATAATAAAAAAAACTATTTTATCTACCAAGAATGGAGCAGGATTAACTCAGAACCCCCTGAGAGTGTGGCTAGGTTGGCAAGCAGATAGGAGCTCTCAGAAAATGAGCAGGAGACAATTTGTAAGGTCAGTTTACTCAAGTGCAATACTGGACTTGAGCAGTACTGGTTTGCTGGGTGGGGACTTTGTATTATGGATATACAGAAAACAAGGTGTGGAAAATGAAAGGAGGATGGATGAAAGGACTTTGGGGATTAGATTGCCATAAGGGGCAGAAGCCACAGGCATAGACTTTTAAAACTGCAACAAGAAGGTGGGAGGGGGAGCTCAAACTGCATCTCAAGTCCTGTCGTTAACATTTCAGAACATTTTAGATTAATGCCTAAGTGGGAGGTGGGCCGGACTCAAATAATGGTGGAAAAAACAGTTGCAAGATAAATAAGCTCTGTGATTCAACTTTAATCAGGCATACACAGCTATAAAAAGTACCAAAGCACAATTCCTGGAGCAGAATTCACAATACTGCCACTACTGCAAACTCAGCACAGATTAAGGCATCAGATTACTGGAATACAGTTTTAAGCAGGTATATACAGCCTTTATATTTCCAAATGCTGAACAAGATTCAAAACTTTGCAGCTATATTCTAACAGAGATTTAACAATGGTTTGAAAAATGGACTAGGATTAAACAGTATCTGGAAGCAATGCATTTTAATAAATGGTAGAATGCTCTCGAACCTATTACACACACACACAAACACACACACACACATGCACGCACGCGCGCGCACACACACACACACACACACACACACACACACACACACACACACACACACACACACACTTATCTATATGTCTGTTTATCTATTTATCTATCTATCATCTGGCACGTTCATTTAATTGTCTGTAAGTACTAGATTATATATTAAGTCCAGACTTTTGCAGCCAATGTCACACCCATATTCATGATCTATTTTTCCAAAGTGGATTATATTAAAAATCAAGTTAAGGAAGAAAGCTAGTCATAAATGGAAAAATGACACAAATTTTACATAATCGTGATATTTTCCCTTTCCTTAAGGAAAAAAGTTGCAGGCTGAAAGTGAAAGAAAATAAATCTGTTGATTTTCTTAAAAAGCAAGCAGTATTTTCGGTACTTGTGTATTATCGTAACCACATGTCGGAGTGACCATAATTCTTAATCTTATTTCAAAACTACTTAATCTTGCAGTGGAAAGGGAGGTGTAAACTCCAATTTTGTTTTTTAAGACATAGCTTCAGAAACAGGATTTCAAAACTACTTAATCTTGCAGTGGAAAGGGAGGTGTAAACTCCAATTTAGTTTTTTAAGACATAGCTTCAGAAACAGGGAGAGGAAAAATGGGAAAGATTCCTCCCCCACGGTAGCGTCCTTTACCGAAGTAACTGAATTCAGTAGCAGCTTGCCAGTAACATCAGCTGTTTGACCTTGACATTAAAGTGCTTATTTACATGTGGTCTGCTAGCATTTCATTTTCATGTCATTTAATGTAGGGCTCCAGTAAGGCATGCAGTCCGTTAATGTTCCATGCAGTGAGGTCTTCTTTTGAAATTGTGTTTTTTTTTTATTTTTTTTAACAGCATTGCGAGCCTCTCTAACAGGCTTCACCTTAAGACAGAGAAACTGTATACATACAAATACATGTCCTGAGAACATGCTAGTAAGGAAATTCAGAAGTCTAGGTATCCTGAAATTCATTATGTACAAACGTGTTTGTACACTGTCATGTTTTAACGGCAGGGTCGGTAAATGCAGAAATGATCACAATCATTTATATATATTAAATATATTGCCATCATGGAGTGTGCTTTATAACGCCCTCACACCCAAAAAATAATACTGAATTGCAAAAATGTTATAGTAGAAAAAAATATATTGCCTAATTACTAAGCAGAAACCAGAACATTGTACAATGTACCAAAAGTAAACGGGAAAAAGTGTTAAGGGCATATGAATATAGCAGCAGCAAGTGGTTTGGAATGTAGTTGCGATTATACGTAAGTACCATATTTTCTTCTCTGCCAGCATTTTGCTAGAGTTCCAATATGAACACTTCAAATTTTGATTCAAAGAGTTTAATTTTATCAGATAACCTTACAGATTAATGTCAGTATAGTGACTTTATTGAAAATGCTATCAAGAGACCAAATATGTGAGCACTCAATACGTACACAAAATATATTCAAAGTCCTTGTAACAAGATAACTTTGCCAACTTTTACTCCAGGACTCTATTACTATTAAGGTATTTTACCAACAGTTAGAAAAGATTCCAAAAAATACCAATCCAAATTTTTGTGCTATTCGTTTTTCTTTTTTATCTAAGGCTGCTTCTGCTATTTCTAAATCTCTAGTACACATATTTAGCCTCTCACATGCATTTTTCCTGTACACTGTAAGTATTTTACTACTTCCAAACACTTCTGTACCATCTATGCCTCAGTACTAAGAAGTTTCCATTAACTTATGTCCTTTGATTAACACTTTGTAGAAAAAATAATCTTTTTTCAGATAATAAACCACATAAATGCATATGGTTTATTTCTTGATTCCCCCCAAGATGCTTTTATGAAAGGCAATGTATGTACCCTAACTGCTATCTCTATAGCAAATGATAGCATTTACTCCTCCACCAAGAGTCTTACCAGAGGGAACATCTGTGAACTTCAGAAGAGCACTTCAGTCATTGATTATTAAATCCTTATATAAAAGTTACACTTGATTGGTTTTAGGGACAGTACAACTGAATGCATAACTGGCTGTCTTTGTAACAGAACTTTCAAAGATTAATCGAGCAGATCAGCTGCCTAAAATAGGAACTTTTACAAAAAATTCTCCTAAAGGATCGGCTTTAAAAGCTATTCCTTTTTCTTTCTTTATAAATGATGACCCTGAAAGAACTCCATCTTCAGTAATTACTTCACATGCAAATGACATTGTTATCTTTAGGTCTTGACCAGGTCTTCATTCTGTAAAAAAGTCTGTTGCAGGTAAAGTTTAGCATCCTACCTTAATTAGTTGAAGAAAATAACATTTCAATAAATATTAAAAAAACTGTGTACATGTTTTTCGGAACTAATAAAATCTTTAAAAAAATATTCTGACTAAAATGAAAATGTTGACCCTCTAGGTAATCAACTACAAAAGTTCATAATTATAAACATTCAGGACTTTTATTTTACTCAACCCTTTCATTTAAATTACATGCTAAATGCACTGTGAAAAAAGTAGAGGGTAAGCTTAAGGTATGCTGCACTGTATCCAGTTATATGACTTCAGATTCTAGAAGAGCTATGTAAATGTTTTAATCCCAACATTTCAATTGTCTTCCAATTACAACTCCACCATCTAGTCAAAAATACGCAGCATCCACATACTGCAATTACTGTTGTATGTCATGCACCTCTTCCTTTATCAGAACTAACCTTCGTTATTTTTGTATTTTATGATGTTTAATCCAGTCAGCATATAATGGATAAGAGGCAGGGCTAGCCACCCTACGGTGTGAACACTGGATATAGATAATTGTCACTGTTGATGTGACACCCCAGCCCCATATGCAAAAATTGGAAAAAGGGGTTATGGATGGATGCACACTCATAGCTTTTAGCAAGGCTACTGTAGTACATATAGAGTATAAAATTAGAAGTTATGTACCTACCATAACGTTCCATGTTAGTTGTCTTCTTCTCGCCTTCTTTCTTGCTGGATGGGTTCGGAGCCGATCCTCGGCTCCGACTCGGACACTCTAAAAGCTCGAGAGCTAGTTTCACCGGCTCGAGGCTCCCCTATATCCCACAATGCTAGGCGGTAACTCCTCAGATCTTGTTTGAAAGCTAAGGCCAGCAATAAAATTCCATAAGGAACAAAGAAGAAAACTCTTCTAGGTCTGTCCTGGCTAGGGAAGGAGGGTGGGGCCAAGAAAGAAGGCGAAGAAGACAACTAACATGGAACGTTATGGTAGGTACATAACTTCTAAATGTTAAGTGTCAATCTCTCCTTCATTCTTGCTGGATGGGACGCCGCCCTAGCACCTTGTCCCGGGTGGCCTATCGGAACAGACTCTTGAGTACAGTGGAACCAAAGTTGGCTCGGTCTCTAGAGGCCAAGTCCAACTTATAATGAGAAATGAAGGTATGGGGAGAAGCCCAAGTAGCTGCCGAACAAATAGAATCAATAGGCAGCCTGTCTTGGAAAGGTACAGAAGTGGCTAAAGCTCTCGTTGAATGAGCCCTGGGTTTGGATGGCAATCGTTGATGTTTTGTCTCATACACTAGGGTAATCAATGAAGTAAGCCATCTGGAGAGAGAAACTTTAGAGACTGGAAGGCCCATTCTACCTTCTGCATAAGAAACAAACAGTTGGTCAGATTTCCTGAATTGTTTGGTCCTGTCTAAATAGTACCTAAGTTGGCGATGAACATCTAAACAGTGTAACTTTTGTTCTGACCTATTAGAATAATTAGGGAAGAAAACAGGAAGCTCAATGGTTTGATTCAAATTTGCCAGTGAAGCTACCTTGGGCAAAAAGGACGGGTTAGTACATAAGACACCCTATCCTTATGAAACACAAGATAAGGGGGTCGACTACACAGAGCATGGAGTTCAGAGACTCTTCTAGCTGAGGTGATAGCTACTAAAAAGAGTGACTTCTACGAAAGTAATTTCATAGAACATGAAGCCGCAGGTTCAAATGGGGGAAGAATTAAGGATGCCAGAACCAAGTTGAGATCCTATTGAGGAGGAGGATCTCTGATGGGTGGTTTGAGTAAAAAGACTCCTTTTAAAAATGCCATGCAGAGTTTGTGAGACATAATGGAGGACTCTGAGACTCCAACATGAAAGTTCGAAATTGCAGCCAATTGAACTCTAATGGTAGATGGGGATGAACCTGCATGGAAAAGTTCGGCTAAAAAGTCTAGAACTGTTTGAATAGAAGCAGTGAAAGGATCTATATTCTTTGACTAAGCCCAATAGGAGAAACGTTTCCACTTGCTATGATAAATCTTCCGAGTGGAAGATTTATGAGAGGCAATCAAGATATCTCTAACTGAGTGAGATATCAAAGGAAGCCTGGCTAAGGTCGGAATTGGAGGAACCACGCTGTGAGGTTCAGAGAGGGAAGGTAGTGGTGCAACTGACCTGACTGATGGGTCAAGAGGTCTGGAACTGGGTCCAGATGCCAAGGTTGTTCAACAAATAACGGTGGAGAAAGGGAACCAAATTTGTCAAGGCCAGTAAGGGGCAATGAGGATCATAGAAGCTTCCTGGCGATGGCTTTCTGTATCAGCTGAGATATTAGTGGGAAGGGAGGAAAGGCATATAGAAGTCCCCGGGCCAAGCGTGCACTAGAGCATCTCTGCTGGGGTGGCCTGGTTGGGGAAAGAGGGTGAAAAAATCGTCGCACTTGCTGTTTTGGGGAGTAGCGAAAAGGTCGCAGCAAGGCCTGCCCCACATTCAAAGACTTTCTCCAACATTGAATTGTTCAGAGACCACTCGTGAGGCATGAGAATAGCTCTGCTCAATTTGTCCATGATCACATTGGATTTCCGGGGATGTCGTTGCTAACAGAAATTGCTGAGAAGAAATGCCCATTGCCATAGTCTGAGTGCCTCTCAACATAGGGGTAAGACCTGGTTCCGCCTTGTTTGTTGATGTACCACACTACAGACATGTTGTCTGTTTGTATTGCTATAGTTCCCGTGGGAAGAGACTTGTAGGGCTTGCAACGCTAGAAGCACTGCTCTCATCTCTAGGCCGTTCATGCGCAAGTGTCACTCGAGCGGCTGCCACATGCCCTGGACTGTCCTGCCCTGGAAATGCCCCCCACCCGATCAGGAGGCGTCCGTTGTCACTGTAGCAACGGAGGGGAGGACAAAAGGTCTCCCTAGGAGGAGCTGAGGAGATGTGATCCACCAAGAGAGATGACTCTTGCACGACTGAGTTATCCGAATAGGATGGGACATTGGAAGGCTTTGGTAAGACCATTGTGTGAAGAGCATCCATTGTAAAATCCTCATATGGAAGCGAGCTAATGGAAGGAGAGGGATGGCCGCCGCCATAATTCCCAAGACTCTCAGGATCTGTCTGGCTTTGACTTTGTTGTTCTGCAACAGAAGAAAGACCTGTTTGTGTATGTCTGCTATCCTCTGCTCTGTGAGTCTGGCTGACATCTTGACTGTGTCTAGATTTGCGCCTATGAAAGTAATAACATGACAAGGCGACAAGACAGACTTTTAAGTAGTTTATTGAAATGCCTAATGCCTGACATGTGCGAAAGGTGTAGTCTCTGGCGAGGAGTAAAAGATGCTTGGTGGGGGCTGTAAGGAGCCAGTCGTCTAAATATGGAAACACCTGGAATCCTTGACATCTCAGATGAGAGGCTACCACTGCCATACATTTGGTAAACACTTGGGGGGCTGTAGTGAGACCAAAGGGCAGGGCTCTGAATTGAAAATGACTGGTTCCCAGCCTGAAGCGGAGAAACCTCCTGGGCGTTGATTCATCTTGATGTGATAATGCGTCCTGGAGATCTATAGAGCACATCCAGCTGTCCCATTCCAAAAGAGGAAGAATGGACTGCAGCATGACCATCCGGAACTTTGTTTTCTTGATAAACTTGTTCAAGATGCTGAGATCCAAAATGGGTCTCCAGTCCCCTGTTTTTTTTGGAACCAAAAAGAATTTGGAGTAGATTCCGGATCCTACTTGGTCTGCTGGCACTGGTTGAATAGCTCTTTTTGTGAGCAGCTTTGAAATTTCTAATGCTGCTAGCTCCCTTTGACTGGGTGGAACATCTGGAAGGGATTTTTTGGACAGCTTTGGAATGAAAAGGAAAGGGATTTTGTATCCTTCGGAAATGATAGACTGTACCCACTTGTCTTGAGTTAGGGATAGCCAGGCTTTTGGGTACAGTGACAACCTTCCCCCGACTGCCTCCGAAGGTGGACAGTCGGGCAACACCTCAGGGATGCTGAAAGGGCTTGTCGGAAAAGGATTCTCGACTGCCCTGATTCTGTGGGGCCCCTCTGCCTCTGGAATGGCGTCTACCATTGTTGTTCCCCCTCTGCCTCTAGAGGGAATCGACTCTGTCGTCAGGCAAGTCTCCTTGAGATTGTTTACGGAACCACATCTTTCCCCTTCTGACCTTTGGGGTAAGGTCTAGAAGGAGTAGAAAAATGGACTCCGGCGGCAGAAAGAGTTTTGCCATCAGTCTAAGCACCTAGTCAGGGTTTCCTTCACTTGAGGATCAAAGAGATGATCCATCAAAGGGGAATTAGTGAAGGGCGCCTTAAAGGGGTCATAAAATTACAAAGCCGCATCCAGGCGTGTCTCGCAAGGCTACACCTGTACCTGCGCTCTACTTGCTCCATCAGCCACATATGAAGTTCTGTCCGCAGTAAAATTGACAGGCATTTGAATTTCAGACTTCAGGTTTCTGAATGTTTGATTCCTTGCAGATTTGATGGTGCAGTGGTAGTATTGTTGCCTCACAGCTATAGGTTTTCTGGTTTGATTCTTGGTTGGGTGGCTTCTGTGTGAGTCTGCATCTCCTCCATGTGTTTGTGTGGATTTGCTCTGGTGCCCTGCCATTTTACAAAGACGTGTCTGCAGTTTTAATCCCTGCTGAAAAGTGGTTTTGTTCTGTCCGCAGTAAAATTGACAGGCATTTGAATTTCAGACTTCAGGTTTCTGAATGTTTAATTCCTTGCATAATTGATGGTGCGGTGGTAGTATTGTTGCCTCACAGCTATAGGTTTTCTGGTTTGATTCTTGGTTGGGGTGGCTTCTGTTTGGAGTCTGCATCTCCTGCCTGTGTTTGTGTGGATTTGCTCTGATGCCCTGCCATTTTACAAAGACGTGTCTGCAGTATTAATCCCTGTCTCTGCTGAAAATTGTTTTGTTCTGTCCGCAGTAGAATTGACCGCATTTGAATTTCAAACTTCATGTTCTTCAGAATACATAGTAGCACAACCTTTTTTCTAGCAATTTTCTAAGTTTATAAGATGAATATTTTAAATTTGTCCCTATTTTGGGACTGTATTCCCCATTATTGGCCGTCCAGGTTTTGTGCTAAGGTTGACAGCTATGGCAAGAACTGAATTCACTGAATATGGACTGTAGAATTGTGCATATTTACTGATAAAGGTGCACTGTAGAATTGTGCATATTTACTGATAATGGTGGACTGTAGAATTGTGCATATTTACTAATAATGGTGGACTGTGGAATTGTGCATATTTACTAATAATGGTGGACTGTAGAATTGTGTATATTTACTAATAATGGTGGACTGTGGAAGTCTGAGTAGACTTTTATGATAAATGTTCTCAACTGGGCAGTTTTGCCATTATGGGTGCATATGTTTTGTTTCATTGCTTACTGGAAAAATGTTCAAAACAAATTTAAAACACCCTCTAACAAGTGTACTGTATTGTACAAGGAATATAATTTTAGTACAATGAGGAAGGTGTATCAAAGAGCACATGTATGTTTCATATGCAAGGGGCCTATGATTCGAAAACAGCCCAAAATTAATCTTTATCTGCCACTGGCAAAATGTATTTTCTTTGAATGTGGGTTTCAATGAATGTGAGTTTCAAGGGCAGAGAAGTTTTAATGCTAAGTTTTCATTGTGAGACTGCATTGCTTTGTTTAACAGATTACTTAATGTTTGTGCTGTAAAATACAAAATAAAACTTTCAAATGAAGTCCAATCATTGAAGTAAAGCAGTATGCACATTAGTGTTTATGGTAAATGGAGTGAAATAGCCAAGTAATGGTTAATTGGAATGGCTGCAGAGGCTCCAGTTCAACCATTATTTTGTCAGGGGAAGGGCAGCAAACTCAGACAGGCCCAGCTGAACTATACCTCCCAACTGTCCAGATTTTCAAAGAATGAATAGATTTTTGCTTCTTATTTTTGGTTTGTTGTTCATAAAATTTGTAGTTTTAATTCCTAAATGATTTGCCAGAAGTCACTAAATAATAAGTTTCAGACTTCATAACCTTCATAAAATGCATGTTAAAGTAAGAGCCGTTCTATCAACTGTCTCAATTTATACAAGAGCAATTTTAGTACTGTTTATATGTGCCCCAATATATTTGGCCTTGTTCAGATTTACTGCATTAACAGGTTGAGAGGTACATGCAAATAAATTGCTTTATAGAATTAGGCATAGCCAACCTCTCAACTGTCCCCAATTTTGGCTCAAAATGTTGCTCTTCCCCTAATAATCCCTCATAAAATAGCAATTTTGGAAGAAAACATGGAGGGTTTACAATTAAGAAATAACTGTAATAATCAAAGTTATAGATTACTTGAAATGCATGTAGATTCTTTTATTTTGTCAGCTGCTCAAGGTAGCAGTACTAATATTAAAGTGTCCCTTCTTTGACAGGTAGAAGCTGTATTGTGTGTCTATTTTATATTTTTGCATCACATTTTTGGTCCATTTTTCATAAAATTGTGTTTTTGGCAAATTAGTGACAAATCACTAAAGACTGAAGTTAGAAAATGACAGACATTTGAGTTTCAGATTTTATACCCTTCAGAAAATTCATACTAATGCAAGACCTATTCTATTATCTTTCTAAGTTTATTAGAGCAATATTTAAAAATTGTCCTTCTTGTTGTGCCTTTGTCCCACTTCTGTGTATGGCTTTGTCCAGATTTCTTGCTCTTGAAGTTGAGAGGTATGACAAATGTGTCAGGGCCATCACAGTCAGCCAGAGAGATTTCAAATTGTGACATGCTTGTTGCACCCCACTCGCCCATGTAGTGACTCTGGATGTGTCCAAGCAAGGCAAGGAGTAGTTGTATCTACCTTGGATGGGGAGGACACACTGCATAAGTACTACAGTGGCTTTTCATCTGTCCTTGATTTTGCAGAATGGTCTGGTTTCTGTCATATTTTTGTACTGTTGATTTATGCTTATTACTCAAAGTGCCTGTTGCTCTGTGTTTAAGTAGCAATGCTTTAATGACCATAAGGTAAGCTTGTCTGACATCGTAAGATGCAAGTAAGCTTTAATAAACATACTGTTAAAGAATTGCCAACATTGAAAGCCTTTCTGTTGTTGCCATGCAGAGAATACTTGACTAGATAATGTATAAGCCTTGGGTATTAAAGGACAGGATTCCATTATTTTAAAAGCTCATTACACTTGTTGGAGACTTCCAGTCATCTCTACAGGCTTTACCCGTAAACTAAACAGAATGCCAATCATGTGTGGTCCATAACCTGTACAGTAATCCTTTAAGCAATGTATCTTGAGCTTGTTTCTTGTTTGCTTTTCATTTTACTTTTATCATGTTTTCCCCATGAAGCGTTGTCAGGCAGCAGGTCTTTTTGGATAAGAAACATTTTTACAAGTGGGGCATCACATAGATTTCTACTTTCAGCATGTTGCTTGGTACTTTAATAAAGCTGAATATATTATAATTAGAACTGCAGTGCAAGGAGAAGTAGTTTGAGTTGAGTGCTTCTGGTTTTCTTATACTTGATTTTGACTGGCATTCCAGTAATGTATTTAAAAAGTAATTTATTTTTTCATGCCTCACAACCTTTTGTTTCCATCTAGATATTAAGTAAGCTGTCATGCAGCCAATGCATTGAAATATTTTTATTCTTCTACACTTATTTTTGTCTTGATTGGACTTTCATAATGATGGTTTGCCACCCAGGGCAGCGTATTTAATTAAAGTTAGTTTTTTTGTGGTTTTGTGCATAGCTCCTCCCCTTTATGGTTGACCACACCCCTTCCCTTTGACCCCGCCCATTCAGCGTCTCCTGCAGCCCCCCTGTGATTTGAAGTCACCAGCCGCCACTGGATAAGAGGCAGGGCTAGCCACCCTACGGTGTGAACACTGGATATAGATAATTGTCACTGTTGATGTGACACCCCAGCCCCATATGCAAAAATTGGAAAAAGGGGTTATGGATGGATGCACACTCATAGCTTTTAGCAAGGCTACTGTAGTACATATAGAGTATAAAATTAGAAGTTATGTACCTACCATAACGTTCCATGTTAGTTGTCTTCTTCTCGCCTTCTTTCTTGCTGGATGGGTTCGGAGCCGATCCTCGGCTCCTGACACTCTAAAAGCTCGAGAGCTAGTTTCACCGGCTCGAGGCTCCCCTATATCCCACAATGCTAGGCGGTAACTCCTCAGATCTTGTTTGAAAGCTAAGGCCAGCAATAAAATTCCATAAGGAACAAAGAAGAAAACTCTTCTAGGTCTGTCCTGGCTAGGGGGAAGGAGGGTGGGACGCAAGAAAGAAGGCGAGAAGAAGACAACTAACATGGAACGTTATGGTAGGTACATAACTTCTAAATGTTAAGTTGTCAATCTCTCCTTCATTCTTGCTGGATGGGACCGCCGCCCTAGCACCTTGTCCCGGGTGGCCTATCGGAACAGACTCTTGAGTACAGTGGAACCAAAGTTGGCTCGGTCTCTAGAGGCCAAGTCCAACTTATAATGAGAAATGAAGGTATGGGGAGAAGCCCAAGTAGCTGCCGAACAAATAGAATCAATAGGCAGCCTGTCTTGGAAAGGTACAGAAGTGGCTAAAGCTCTCGTTGAATGAGCCCTGGGTTTGGATGGCAATCGTTGATGTTTTGTCTCATACACTAGGGTAATCAATGAAGTAAGCCATCTGGAGAGAGAAACTTTAGAGACTGGAAGGCCCATTCTACCTTCTGCATAAGAAACAAACAGTTGGTCAGATTTCCTGAATTGTTTGGTCCTGTCTAAATAGTACCTAAGTTGGCGATGAACATCTAAACAGTGTAACTTTTGTTCTGACCTATTAGAATAATTAGGGAAGAAAACAGGAAGCTCAATGGTTTGATTCAAATTTGCCAGTGAAGCTACCTTGGGCAAAAAGGACGGGTTAGTACATAAAGACACCCTATCCTTATGAAACACAAGATAAGGGGGTCGACTACACAGAGCATGGAGTTCAGAGACTCTTCTAGCTGAGGTGATAGCTACTAAAAAGAGTGACTTCCACAAAAGTAATTTCATAGAACATGAAGCCGCAGGTTCAAATGGGGGAAGAATTAAGGATGCCAGAACCAAGTTGAGATCCTATTGAGGAGGAGGATCTCTGATGGGTGGTTTGAGTAAAAAGACTCCTTTTAAAAATGCCATGCAGAGTTTGTGAGACATAATGGAGGACTCTGAGACTCCAACATGAAAGTTCGAAATTGCAGCCAATTGAACTCTAATGGTAGATGGGGATGAACCTGCATGGAAAAGTTCGGCTAAAAAGTCTAGAACTGTTTGAATAGAAGCAGTGAAAGGATCTATATTCTTTGACTGCGCCCAAAAGGAGAAACGTTTCCACTTGCTATGATAAATCTTCCGAGTGGAAGATTTATGAGAGGCAATCAAGATATCTCTAACTGAGTGAGATATCAAAGGAAGCCTGGCTAAGGTCGGAATTGGAGGAACCACGCTGTGAGGTTCAGAGAGGGAAGGTAGTGGTGCAACTGACCTGACTGATGGGTCAAGAGGTCTGGAACTGGGTCCAGATGCCAAGGTTGTTCCAACAAATAACGGTGGAGAAAGGGGAACCAAATTTGTCAAGGCCAGTAAGGGGCAATGAGGATCATAGAAGCTTCCTGAGCGATGGCTTTCTGTATCAGCTGAGATATTAGTGGGAAGGGAGGAAAGGCATATAGAAGTCCCCGGGGCCAAACGTGCACTAGAGCATCTCTGCTGGGGTGGCCTGGTTGGGGAAAGAGGGTGAAAAAATCGTCGCACTTGCTGTTTTGGGGAGTAGCGAAAAGGTCGCAGCAAGGCCTGCCCCACATTCAAAAGACTTTCTCCAACATTGAATTGTTCAGAGACCACTCGTGAGGCATGAGAATAGCTCTGCTCAATTTGTCCGCGATCACATTGGATTTCCCGGGGATGTGCGTTGCTAACAGAAATTGCTGAGAAGAAATCGCCCATTGCCATAGTCTGAGTGCCTCTCAACATAGGGGGTAAGACCTGGTTCCGCCTTGTTTGTTGATGTACCACACTACAGACATGTTGTCTGTTTGTATTGCTATAGTTCCCGTGGGAAGAGAGACTTGTAGGGCTTGCAACGCTAGAAGCACTGCTCTCATCTCTAGGACGTTTATGTGCAAGTGGCACTCGAACGGTTGCCACATGCCCTGGACTGTCCTGCCCTGGAAATGCCCCCCCCACCCGATCAGGGAGGCGTCCGTTGTCACTGTAGCAACCGGAGGGGGAGGGACAAAAGGTCTCCCTAGGAGGAGCTGAGGAGATGTGATCCACCAAGAGAGATGACTCTTGCACGACTGAGTTATCCGAATAGGATGGGACATTGGAAGGCTTTGGTAAGACCATTGTGTGAAGAGCATCCATTGTAAAATCCTCATATGGAAGCGAGCTAATGGAAGGAGAGGGATGGCCGCCGCCATAATTCCCAAGACTCTCAGGATCTGTCTGGCTTTGACTTTGTTGTTCTGCAACAGAAGAAAGACCTGTTTGTGTATGTCTGCTATCCTCTGCTCTGTGAGTCTGGCTGACATCTTGACTGTGTCTAGATTTGCGCCTATGAAAGTAATAACATGACAAGGCGACAAGACAGACTTTTCGTAGTTTATTGAAATGCCTAATGCCTGACATGTGCGAAAGGTGTAGTCTCTGGCGAGGAGTAAAAGATGCTTGGTGGGGGCTGTAAGGAGCCAGTCGTCTAAATATGGAAACACCTGGAATCCTTGACATCTCAGATGAGAGGCTACCACTGCCATACATTTGGTAAACACTTGGGGGGCTGTAGTGAGACCAAAGGGCAGGGCTCTGAATTGAAAATGACTGGTTCCCAGCCTGAAGCGGAGAAACCTCCTGGAGCGTTGATTCATCTTGATGTGATAGTACGCGTCCTGGAGATCTATAGAGCACATCCAGCTGTCCCATTCCAAAAGAGGAAGAATGGACTGCAGCATGACCATCCGGAACTTTGTTTTCTTGATAAACTTGTTCAAGATGCTGAGATCCAAAATGGGTCTCCAGTCCCCTGTTTTTTTTGGAACCAAAAAGAATTTGGAGTAGATTCCGGATCCTACTTGGTCTGCTGGCACTGGTTGAATAGCTCTTTTTGTGAGCAGCTTTGAAATTTCTAATGCTGCTAGCTCCCTTTGACTGGGTGGAACATCTGGAAGGGATTTTTTGGACAGCTTTGGAATGAAAAGGAAAGGGATTTTGTATCCTTCGGAAATGATAGACTGTACCCACTTGTCTTGAGTTAGGGATAGCCAGGCTTTTGGGTACAGTGACAACCTTCCCCCGACTGCCTCCGAAGGTGGACAGTCGGGCAACACCTCAGGGATGCTGAAAGGGCTTGTCGGAAAAGGATTCTCGACTGCCCTGATTCTGTGGGGCCCCCTCTGCCTCTGGGACGGCGTCTACCATTGTTGTTCCCCCCTCTGCCTCTAGAGGGGAATCGACTCTGTGCGTCAGGCAAGTCTCCTTGAGATTGTTTACGGAACCACATCTTTCCCCCCTTCTGACCTTTGGGGTAAGGTCTAGAAGGAGTAGAAAAATGGACTCCGACGGCAGAAAGAGTTTTGCCATCAGTCTCGCACCTAGTCAGGGTTTCCTTCACTTGAGGATCAAAGAGAGATGATCCATCAAAGGGGGAATTAGTGAAGGACGCCTTAAAGGGGTCCGCAAAATTACAAAGCCGCATCCAGGCGTGTCTACGCAAGGCTACACCTGTACCTGCCGCTCTACTTGCTCCATCAGCCACATATGAAAGGAGGCGCATGGAGGAGTTGGTTATAGAATTAAGGGTAGCCAGCTGAGAGTTCATCCTCTCCTGAAAACCCGCAGCTGCTGGGTCCTTCAACATCTCACTCACTTCCTTGAGTAAATCCCTCTGAAGTCGAGTAAAATGACACAGGTAAATCAGCGATCTCATAGTAAAAGTCGCTGACGAGAACATCCGCTTCCCATACCTGTCCATCGACCTAGACTCCTTGTTAGGAGGATGAACAGGCACTGAAGGATCAGCTAACTCCTTCTTGGTAGCTGCAGCCACCACCATAGCAACAACAAAGATGCCTTTGGTCAGAAACTCTTTATCCTTGGGGGCCATGATGAACTTAGATGGCCTCCTGGGGGTGGGTTCCACTGAGTCAGGAGCCGCCCAAGCCTTCTTTGCCACCACCTGCATAAGGGGGTCAAAGGGAGGGGACACCCAGGAGGTGGAAGGACGAGAGCCAAACACCTCAAGGTACAATGATTCATCCTCTGAAGGGTTGAGGGCTGGCCAATTCCCCCTCTGTTTTAAGATTTCAAGGATGTCTGCAAAGGCGACATCTTCAGAGGGGGAACGAGGGGAACCTTCAGAATCCTCTAAATCAGTGTCAGAGGTGACAGACTCAGGAGAGTCAATGTGCTTCCTCTTACACTGCCTCTCCCTAGGGGGTTCTCCTACAGGGTCAGGAGAGGCCTCGGAATAGGTGGAGATCCCCACAGGGGAAACTTGAGGAGCTGGCTCTCTACGGTCGGGGCCAAGAGAGTGAGTAGAAATCACCGGAGGCACCATGGAGGGAAGGGCAGAAGGAGCCGACTGTGGATTAGAACCTGGTTCTAACACGCTCCTCATGACCTCAAAGGCATGCCTGTCAGGCAGAGCCGGAGGTCTCCGTTCCAAAAAACTGAAAACCTCCCCGGCACCGACAGTGATGGCTCCGAGGCCGATGTTGGAGCCGAACTCACCAGCGCCGAAGCACCGAGAGGAAGAGCGGGGTCGGACAAGGGTCCGATGCCACTCGCCCCCTCGGAGCCGAAGAGGGAAGTCCGGCGCCGAGATTCTTCCAAGGAAGATATCGGAGCCGACGACGGAACCGAAGACAAAGGTATCGGTTCCGACGCCACCACAGTCTCGGGTCCGAATCGCCCCGGCTCCGAACTCAAGAGAGTCAGAGGAGGAATATTTTGAGTGGTGGGTATAGTCTCCGACTGTTGATTCGGACTTTGAAGCATCTGGGCTAGTGCCTCGGACTTAAGAAGTCGACTCACTACTCTCTGAAGGTCATGGTCCGATAACCTGGAAGACCTAGAAGAGTGGGATCTATGGCTCCGTTCAGACAGCAAAGGTGATGCTGGAGCCGAATGAACGGAGCCAATATATGGAGAACGGGACCTCTTCTTAGTTGTCGGCTCCGACAACTTGATCGGAGCCAACTCAATTATGTCTTCCTCGGCTCCGGCCGGAGCCGAGGACACCGTAGGTACATGAATTCGAGATTCATCGGCTCCGGCCGGAGCCAATGTTTGAATGGACTTAGAGCCCCCAGAAGTCGGCTCAGAGGCTGGAGCCGAAGGTCTGGAGGACTTAGAGGGTCTCCCCGATGACTGAGTCGAGGGACCCTCAGGCTTTAATAAGCCTCTTAGAATTAATTTATTTTTTCGCTCCTGCAGGACTCTAGGGCTGAAGCCATGGCAAACAGCACATGAGTCCTGCAGGTGCAAAGGTCCCAGGCAGTAAACACAAGAGGTGTGACCGTCTGTCAGAGACATCTTCTGACAGCATGAGTCACACTTCTTGAAGCCTGAGACCATTGATTCTTTGGACATGTCCAAAGAGAAGTAAAAGTGTAATCCCAAACACACACACACACACACCGATTACACTTCTGAAATTAAAATTATAAATTTTAACTTATAAAGTTTTTAAACAAAATTCCCTACAAAACACAGACACTCCAACTACCAAGGGAGGGAGGGAGTGGGCCTAAAGCCCAAGGGAAAGGTTCGATAATTTAGGATAGGTAACTAGTGAAAAATTAACTAAAAGGGGATTAAAGTATTTAACTATTTAAAAGTTATAAAAAGAGCTAACTTAAAAGGGGGGTTTGACTGACTAAATGGTCAAAAGATTTAACTAACCTGAGCCGGTTGAAAAAAGCACCTCGATCGCGTAGCGGCAAACGAGATCTGAGGAGTTACCGCCTAGCATTGTGGGATATAGGGGAGCCTCGAGCCGGTGAAACTAGCTCTCGAGCTTTTAGAGTGGCCGAGTCGGAGCTGAGGATCGGCTCCGAACCCATCCAGCAAGAATGAAGGCAAGATTGACAACTTAACATCTCATATTACGTCTATATAATGGTTAAAAAACTATTCCAGCATCTCTCTGTTTTCAGAGGTACAACTGTTGAATTAATTTTAAATTCCAATAATTTCATCTACTTTACAGAAATTACTGTTCCCGGTCTAAGACAAAAATTAAATATAAGACCCTCATCTTACAAACTCACAACACTTGTAGAAAAATCCTCAGCACTGCATAGGACTCTGTTTATATTAATTATAGGAGAAATTCCCTGAATTAAGTCTGCATGTGTTTTGTTTTGCTTAATAAATCAATTTGTTGACTTTATCATTCTTTTTAAAAAATCTGAAAAATATAAAGCTGAATACAACAGAGGCAAACTGTATGTACAGTAATATAAAAATTATATACTTAGCATAACAATAGAGCTGGTATGACTGGTCCATCCTCTGTAACTACAGGACTAAAGGTTGTCAAAGTCATTCACTCCAATGGAGCTTAGGAAGTTTGCACTGTAACTTCCAATGGGCAGAGCCCAAACCTTTTTACAGAATCAAATTATGTCCTCACATTTCAAACAAATGTTCATAGCTCTGGAACCATAGGGATTATGAAAGAAGTATAAATGGTAAACTCTTCAGCACAAAGTATTTTTATAGTGGTAGTATTCTTTAGGTTCTAGGTCTTAAACCAAATTTTATAAGTCACAGTAAACACAGTAATTATTACATTTGTATATTTTGTAAACAACTTACAATATCTCAGTAACCACTCAAGTTGCACACATACTATCAGCTGCATTTTATTCATCTAGCTGAGAGCTTCCATATGAGGCTAAGGAGTTCTGTCTGTGTTACTTGGTTGTTGAGATATTTAGAAATATTTGAAAATTATATTTATATAAATTAATATAATAAAAAACAACAGTTAATATCTATTTAGCTGCACTAGACCTAGGTCAAATACTCATGCAATTCAGTTTGCTACTGTGTAAGCTTTAAGATGAAATATTTTAAAAAACTTGTACATCGCATGGTTTTGGAATTATTGTTGCAAATATGAACAAGCAATATTTGACACCTACAGGCATCACTAGGAGTTAACTGCAGGTGCACCTACAGGCGTCACTCGGATGTAATGAGGACTGCTTAGTAAGTAAAATCTTCCCAAGCTGCCAAGAACTCTGTCCAGTCACATAATACAACAACATGCCTAGCCACTCCAACACTGAGGTAACCTATGTGAAGGATAACCAGTTAAGCCTTCTTCATAAAAGGATAGATAAGAAGGTATACTATAGAGGATTTAGTTGCACTTCCAGACCTATTGCTATGGTAAATACATAATTTACATTTTTATAAGATGAGACCCATCTTCTGCATCAGTTTAAGGCTGTCACAAACCTTACATATATACTCACTCTCTACTACAACATTAGTTCCTGTTCTTGTATAATGGCTATTGTTTCTTCTCAAAACAGTGCTTACCTTTGTTACAAACCCATACAAGAGTGTGAAGAATGCCTTATCATATTTGTGGACAGTTAGCACAAATGTTGGGATTTTACAACTGTCATTCCACTCTGGAATTATTGTTCTGACCTAGCTTTTGTCCTGTTATGATATAATTTTCCCTTGATCCTCTTTGGTTGGGTCACTCTGACATACCCTGGTGCTGTTGGTTCTTCCAGGTACGAACTTCTATAGCTAAACCACCTGGCTGCTATTAAAAGACTAGAAGTGGCAAAATGCTGAAAAAAATCCTCATGATTTGTCACCAAGTCCTTTTAGTCACACTTTGAACCTAGGCTAAAGATTCAAAAAAACATAGAAGTCATGTACTTACCATAAAGTTCCATCTGTGTTATCTCTTTTCATTCTTCCTCAGCTGTTGGGTTCAGATCCGATCCTTGGATATGATTTGGCCATTGTTAAAGCTAGTGGTAACCAAAAACCTCATGAGCTTCTCCCTTACCCATAATGCACCAACCCCTAACATACCTCAAATCTTGTTTGTTAATTTTACCAGAAAAATATCTGTTAACATGTATCTATAAATCGATACTTAAAAATGTATGTGTTCTACAGAGGAAATCATAACCGGAGCTCAAATCAAAAGGACAGTGGTGTCCTTATAATATCTCATTCCTCCAGAAGTTTGTAAAAATAAAGGATGGGAGTTGGTGGGTGGAAAGTTGAGGAAGAATGAAAATGGACAACACAGATGGAACATTATGGTAAGTACATAACTTCTTTATCTGATGTTGTTAATTTTCATTCCACCCTCAGCTGTTGGGACAGAGTCCCCAGCTATCTAAAACACTGAGTGGACTCTAAGGAAGGATATTCTTGAGCACAATAGAACCAAAAAATGCTCTACCCCTTGAGGCCAGATCTAATTTGTAATGAGTGATAAAGGTACGAGGACTTGCCTACGTTACTGCTGCACAAATGTCATCCATGAAAAACCTGGATAGAAATACTGAAGAAGTTACCACGGACTAAGTGAAAGGGCTCTTACAGATTTAGTTAAGGTAAGACCCAATTTGTTACAGATAAATGAAATACAATCAGTCAGCCATCTGGCTAAAGTTACTTTTGCGACTGGTTTACCCAATTTAAAAGCTGCAAAGGAAAAACACTTGATCTGTCTTTCTGATATCTTTTGTCCCTGTCTATATCATAATATCGACAGCTTAGGTTGTCGAATCCAAAAGCATCGACACCAAACCATCGAAAGCTTACAATAGCAAACGGGAAAGAATTTGAGTGGCTGTCCATAAACAAAATAAACAAACACACCCAAATATAGTGGGGGCTTCATCCTCCCCCCCCAACTAAATATACCAACTCCAAGATCTCTCTACAATGATGAAAGGGCATAATGGCCACTCACATTTTTTCCCAAGGAAAGAATTCGATAATGTGGCCATTCGCTATTGTAAGCTTTCAATGCTTAGGTGTCAATGTATAAGCATTCGACAACCTAAGCTGTCGACAACACAATAGGAACCCTTTTGTCTTATGTAGATAAAAACATTGTCTGTGAACATCCAATAAATGCAACATATATTCATCTTTGTTTGCAAATTTAAGAATGAACACTGGCAAATTAATGGACTAATTGATACTGGATTCTGACACCACCTTGGGAAGAAAGGATGCATTGGTTCATAATGTAACTATCTTTCTGAAAAATCAAGTAGGGAGGTTTTGAAGACAAAGCTTGAATTTCTGAAACTCTTCTTGCAGAGACAGGACCAGTAAAAAGACCATTTTCCAAGTAAGAAACATAAGGTCACATTTGCTGCTGGTTCAAAGGAGAATGTATTAAAGCTTGCAGTATCAAGTTCAGATCCCATGGTAGAGTAGGGTCTTTAAATGGTGGTCTCAAAAGAAGAGTGCCTCTCAAAAATGCTTTGCACAGTTTAGCAGAGGCTACTAAAGAAACTTCAAATCCAATATGAAAATTAGATATTGCTGCTAACTGAACCTTAATGGTAAAGGAGCGCGCCCATTTTTTGAAAAGTAAAGCTAAAAATTCAAGTATGTTATGTATCGGAGTTGAGAAAGGATCAACATGATTTTGTTGTGCCCAGTAAACAAATCTTTTCCATTTACTTGAATAGATTTTTAGTGTCGAGGGTTTACGGGAAGATAAAAGGATATTACAGACAGGTGAAGAGAGCATAGGTAGTCTGGCCATTAATGGAATTGGAGAAACCAGGCTGTAAGCTTGAGGTTTGAGATGTCTGAGTGACTCATGTCTGTTGAGTGAGATGAAAGGTCTGGAATTGGATCTAGAATCCAAGGTTTGTAAAGTAGATTAGACCATAGGAAAGCGAACCAAATCTGTTGAGGCCAGTAAGGTGCAATTAGGATGACTCTGCTCTTCAACCTGACAGCTCTCTGTAGACATTCCAGAATTAATGGAATTGGTGTATAGGCATAAAGCAGACCAGGAGGCCAATTGTAAAGTAGAGCATCTGTGATTCCCCCTGTGGGGGATTAGGGCAAAGTAGCTGCTGAATTTATTGTTTAGGGGAGAAGCAAAAAGATTACAGCAGGTCTGGCCCCATCGATGAAAAGTAATTTCTGCCACTTTTCTATTGAGGTACCACTCATGAGGTAGATGAATGGACCTGCTCAATTTGTCTGTTATCAGATTGGACTTTCCAGGAATGTGCATTGCTATGACAAAGAGGTTGGATGAAATCACCCGTTGCCACACTCTGAGTGCTTCTGGTCCCTCCTTGCTTGTTGATGTACCAAACTACTGATATATTGTCCACTTGAATTGCAATTGTCCCTGAAAGGAGAGCATGCTGAAAGGCCTGCAATGCTAAAAGCAATGCTCTCATCTCTAGAACATTGATATGCAAGTTGGCCTCTTCAGGGAACCATGTGCCTTGGACTGTTTTGTCCAGAAAGTGCCCTCCCCACCCCAACTGGGAAGCACCCATGGTCACTATGGCCTTGGGCTGAAGGAGAAGGAATGGACAGCCTTTTAGAACCTGATCTGATTGAATCCACCACCTAGATCCCTCTTGCATGCCTGAGTGATTCTTATTTGTGCTAACAAGCACTGATAAATAACAGACCACTGTGTTCATAACATCCATTGAAGAATTCTCATATGAAATCTGGCTAGAGGTACTAGGGTTACTGCCACTGACATTGACCCTAGAGCTTAAAGGAGCAAGTGGGCTGACATTTTGGTACTGCAAATTATATTCCTGACCTGCAATCTGATAGCATGTACTCTTAAGAAAGGAAGAGAAGCTGTTACTGACTTTATGTTGAAAACTGCTCCTATGAAGTCCAAGTTTTGAGTTAGTTATAGGTGACACTTCTTATAATTTATGGTTATCCCCAGATGAGAACAAATCTGGGAGAACCTGATTTCTTGCTCTTATTAACAAATACCTAGTCAGGGTGGTAATGAGCCAGTCATTTAGATATGGAAACACCCGGAATCTTTGCAGTTTCAAGTGAGCTGCCACTACTGCCATACAGTTGGTAAACACCCTTGGGGCTGTGGTGAGGCCAAAGGGCAGAGCTCTGAATTGGTTATGACTGGCTCCCAGCCTGACGCATAAATACCTCTGGATTGCCTGTTCATATTTATGTGATAGCATGCATCCTGAAGGTCTATTGCACACATCCAGTTGTCCTTGCCCAGAAAAGGGAGAATGGACTGAACCATAACCATCTGAAACTTTGGGTGTTTAATTGACTTGTTCAAGTTGCTGAGGTCCAGAATTGGTCTCCAGTCCCCTGTTTGCTTTGGCACTAAAAAGAATCTTGAGTAAGCTTCAGATTTTATTTGCTCTGGCAGGATCTCTTAGATTACTCTTTTTTCTAGCAGCTTTTGTATTTGGATTGCTACTTCTTTCCTCTCTGACTGGGTAGAATATTGAGAATTTTTCGTAGAGTTGGGGGTGGAAGGTAAAACTGTATATATAACCTCTGGAAATAATTCTCTGCACCCAATTATTTTTGTTATGTCTAGCCAGGCTTTTTAGTGCAGGGATATTTGACCCCCAATTGCCTCCAGAGGTGGGCAATCAGGCCTCCTTTTAGGAGCGCTGATAGGTTCTGTCAGAAAAAGAATCTGTAGACTCCTGTCTTTGTGGGCATCCTCTGCTACAGGGGCAGCATCAACCATTAGAGTTCCTTCTATGCCCCTAAGAAAACTTTCTCCACACGTGTCCTGGAAAGGAACCTGGAACTTCCAAAACCACATCTTCCAACTACCTCATTATTTCCTAGAAAAGCATCTTTGAGGGGTCAAAAAACATATGCCCACTGCAGAGAGGATCTTTCCATCCTTTTTACACCTGGATGATATGTTCTTCACTTTGAGACCAAGCAAAGAAGTGCTGTCAAAAGCAGAATTGATGAACAAAGAGTTGAAGGACTCTGTAAAATCACATAAGTGCATCCACACATGCCTCCTAATAGCTATGCCTGAAACCGCTGCTCTTGAGGTGCCTTTAGCTATATGCGAAATAAGCCTCATGGATGAATTTGAGATAGATTGGAGGGTCACCAACTGAGAAGCCACAGATGGTTGGGTCTCAGCAGAAATGGTCCCTGAAAGGCAGTTGAAAGTTCTTTGATCAAATCCCTTTGCAGCCTAGTAAAATGTGCCAAATAGTTCAGTGACCTGAGGGCAAAGGTTGTTGAAGCATAGACATGCTTCCCAAATCTGTCCATCATCCTAGACTCCCTGTTAGGGGGATGAACACAGGAAGTCAGCTTGGCAAGTTCCTTCTTGGTGGCCACTGCCATGACCATGGCATCCACGGGCACCCCTTTAGCCCAAAATACTTTCCCCACAGGTGGAGCTAGAATCCTATCTGGCCTTCTGGGAATTGGTTACACTGCATCAGGCTCTTCCATGCCTGCTGAGAGACCAAATCAATGAGCCCATTAGTGGACGGAGTAACCCAGGAAGTAGATGTGTCAGCTCCAAAGGCCTCCAGAAATACTGACTCCTCAGGTGAAGGTTTGTTGGAGGTCCAACCACCTTTCTGTTTTAGGATCTCATGGATGTTTCCAAATGAGATGTCTTCTACAGGTGATTGTGGGGACCCTTCAACCTCATCAAAGTCCGTATCCTCAGTGACTGGCTCCTGTGGAGAGTCCAACTGCCTCCTCTTGCACTTTCTCTTCTTAGCGACTTCCTTGGTGGGGTGTTTTGGGGAACTATCATAAGAGATTATAACAACCTGCTGGGTAGGCTGGAGGTCTTGAGCTGGCTGTCAGTGTGGAGAGGAATGATGATGATCCAAGCGCAGAGACATTTGGGTGCTTGAGTGAAAATCCAGGGGATTGGGACTGTCAGTTCTGTAAGAGCAGAAAACACCGTCTTCACAACCTTGAAGACAGATCACCCCAGGGAAAGAGAAGACCTCAGTGCTGAGAAGGCAGGCTTCTAAACTGTAGTCTCCTCCTGCCCAGAAAGTAATCTCTCCAAGGAAATAGTCAGAGCTGAGCTGTCCAATGCAAAAGCACTAAGGTGCAGAGACAGCTCTGAGACCATTAGAGTCAATCCCAGCACCAAAGATCCGACAAGGAAGCATTGGCTCCAAGAGTCCTCTGGATCTGAAGATGTCGGTGCTGTGGCACTCAGAGTTAATTTTGAAACTGAAGATAGGATCATCTTTACATACAAGCCAGATGGACCCAGAAGACTCAGATCTAGGGACTCTGAAGCAACCAAAGGGTTCAGAGAAGGAGTCTGAAGTGGTGGTGTGGTTGAAGGATGGGCCTCCTGACCCAAAGTGGTAGGAGCCGATTACACAGCCATTTGGATCTGTGCTGAGGGAAACTTCATCATCCTAACCACATCTTTTTCAGTCAGACTTTTGAGGATCGAGACAAGGCCAGGAAAGGTGACTTAGCATGGTGCCTTTCTAATAAAACGTGATGGGACCCTGGAAGAAAAAATGGGTCCTAACCATAACAATAGCATCTGACACTGTCAGCTCTGAATATTTTTTGGTCAGCTTCAAGGACATTGGATCCGTAAGCATCTTTTAATTCAGATCCATGGGAAAAGAGGTGTGAGACCTCCTTGAATCCAACTTAGTCCTCTTCCTAGATAACTCTGATGGAGTTGAGGAAGTAGAAGGAACAGGAAATTTCAACTCCTTGGTCTTAAACTTGGGAGACTGTGCCCCTGAAATTGATTCTCTGAAAGAAGAAGGCAGCAAAGCCTTTCAATATTAATTTATACTGCATGCCCACTAAAGCACAGGGATTCAAGTTGTGGTAGATCGAACAGGCTTCCTGTAGGTGCTGCAGGCCTAAACAATAAACACATAGATTGTGGGCATCTGAAATAGGCAGCTTGTGCCCACACTTTGAACACTTCTTAAAGCTGGAAGGGTCAAATGGAAAAGTATCCAATAAACTGTTTTTGAGGGACAAAACACATATTCCACCTCTGTTACTAATATAATCATGTGTGGACTTGCTGCAAAACAGGTCTAAGAAGATCCCCCTTTTACAATTAACCAGTTAGAAAATCATTCGTTTTTACAAACTGTCTGAAAGTGTTTCACAAAACTAGCTGCTAAATGAATGACAGGCTTAGACTGTTAACAAGTCAGCAGTAAGAAGCTATAGTAAACAGGGGGTTTAGGAGTAAGAGGGTACAACTGAAGTGAAAAGGCTTAGGCAAAGCTATAGCTACTGTATGGCAGACAGTTTTGTTTAGTGAGACTAGACTTTCCTTAAAGACATGAAACCTGATTTCACTTGAGACATTTTAGAGCAGAGCATTCTACTGTTTCAGAATGACCCTAATAAACTTGCATTTTATAATAGCTTTTTATTTTTGCTAGGACTCCTATAATTTGTACTATCCAAAGACCTAAAAACCCTGGTAGAAGAATACTACATGAGCAGCACTCTTACCTGGTAAGTGTACATTTTTAACACAACCTATGCAATAGGAATACTTGTAATATACTTGCTTGTTGACTACTGTGGTATGTCACAGCTCTTTAAGAACACAATAGCTGTGCCACATTGAAGGGATGCTAGCTGCACGTATGGCAGCTACACAAATTGGTGAGACTGTCATGTATGAGTGTTGCTTTAAGGTCAGGTAGTGATCACTATGGAATCCTTTATATTTCACCACTGCCATCAGCTCTATTATAGTACCACCTTCAACTTCTAGTTGGAACTGCACTAAGTTGGACTGAGCAGGATGCTTTCATCCTTTATATATCATACATATCTTAGTCCTCTAGTGGGGATTCATGTTGGGATCTGTGGTCTACATACTAAATCATATGCAAACAACTTCATTTCTAGTATTACTGATGACAATGGAAAGTGATTCTGGTAATTCTAACAACTTGCAGCCTTCGATATGATTGCTTCTGTGCTGATAATGTACTCTTTAGTCCTTTTGCTTCTGTTTGTCCTTACTAAGAGACAGACTCATCCATGCAGGGAGACAGATACAGCAGTAAAAGCAGCCACTTTTTTCCTCTATCCATTAATTTCCTCCTATCCTATAGTCAGGCAATACACATGAGATTAGTTATGGCCATGATTGACAAACTAATTTAGAGTATGCACCCTATGATTCATAGCCTGTAGGAGAAGAAGAAGATTCATGAGAACTATCTATAACATTAAGATAAGATGCACTGAATTACAAGTCATTTGTTGGCATTGATACAAGTTCACATTATCAATCACACACCTAAAATAGTGACCTGCCAGAGACTGAGAGGCTAATCTTAGTATAGTGTGACATCATTCACGTATAAACCCTTCCCCTGCAGAACCAGCAGCATCAAATAAAGACAGAATCTCATTATTTGTCAAACGATACCTCAGCTCTCATCACACATGAAAGGTTGGGGAAGCTTATCCAAATTAAACAACAGGTGAATGCTATGCATGCTCCTTGCCAAGCTATTGTGACTTCTGTATTCATTCCTGAACCTTCATCTTTAGCTTCAGATGTAAATATATTACACCAATGTCATCCATTATCTAAACTACATGAATGAAATGGATTCAGACTAGCTCAGAAGTTGACAACAAAAACAGGTCAATTTTTTGAACTACGTCCTTCCATCACAGTAATAAATTTTTGGAATCAGCACGATGTCAAAGTTATATGAATACTTACAAGGCTCAATTTTCTGGGTCTATAGGCATTTAGCTCCAGAAGTTCACAGACAGAAGGTTTATATCTAATGTTCATTTCATGAGCAAAGTCAGTAAAAAAACCTTTAAAATGGCAAAATAAAGCAGGTCAGCCTGTTGGAATAGTGATTTGTTTCTGCTTACACTGCTAATGACTAAGATTTACGTCTTCTTCTTCTTTTGGCTTTTCCCAGTTAGGGGTTGCCACAAAGGATCACCTGTCCACTCATGATTGGCAGTGGAGTTTTATGGTGTTGAGTTGCCAGCCCGGCACCCAACCTTCCACGGAAGGTACACACATGCACACATGCATGCTTAGGGCCAATTTAGAGTATCCAATCCACCTGCAGCATGTCTTTGGGATGTGGGAGAAAACCAGAACAAACCCACGCAACCACAGGGAGGACATGCAGACTCCGTACAGAAGGCACCCCAGCCGAGGATCGAACCGGAGAACCTCTTGCTGTGAGGTGGCAATGCTAACCGCTGCACCACCACGGCCGCCCAATGACTAAGATTTAAATAATGGACTAGAATATGAAAGGCCAACCAGGAGTTTAGAAGTGAATGATAAGTGATACAATGTTGCCCACCTGTTCTTTTCAAAAAGGGTCTAGATTAGACATGTCCAATCTGCGGCCCGCAGGCCGCATACGGCCCTCAGAATTCTTCCATGCGGCCCTCAACCTCTAACTGCAACATCGATGTACGCATGCCCTAAAACACTTTTTTGTTTTGTGTTTTTCGCTCCCGTTACCTGTAACGCTAATGTCGGTGTGAGCATGTGCCAAAGCACCCTTCTAGTTTTGTTTTTGAGCCAAAAAAGGGTCAGTGTGTTTACGCCATTATTTTGCACCGAACAATCAGTGTGTGTGTGTGTGTGTGTGTGTGTGTGTGTGTGTGTGTGTGTGTGTGTGTGTGTGTGTGTGCGTGTGTGTGTTCTCGCTGAAGATGGACTCATGTATGGATTTGCCACTGTTGCCTTTGAAAGGGACAGCAATTACCTGTGTTAATAGGTAAGCACGGAGTGAGTGAGTGCATGCATGAAATCAGAATTGTGTGCGTGAAAGTAGAAGAGTGTGTGTGTGTGTGTGTGTGTGTGTGTGTGTGTGTGTGTGTGTGTGTGTGTGTGTGTGTGTGTGTGTGTGCATGAGAGGGAGAGAGAGAGAGAGAGAGACGCATGCACAAAGAGGCTAACAACGATCAGTCTACCTACTGAACACAAACAAGTTAGCTTACAAATATATCATACATTAAGAGTACACTTTCATTAAATTGTGACTTTCCTGACAGGGAGAGTGTTGTATTGAACATGAACACATACCTCTTAACTGTATGGATTTTCAAAGAATGTCTGGATTTTTGCCTCATCTTCCAATTTGTGCATTTTGCTTAGGAAATAAAAGTGGTCATCCAAGGTAATGCAGTTCCAGGGAGTAAGAATGAGACAGCAGCCTAGGGTTAATGAGTCAGTAGTGGACTGACTATGTGGGACTGTAGCATATAAAGTTGTATTGTTTTTTCAGACAAACAAAAAATCACCTAGTACTGTTTATTTCATTGGTGGGTTCTAAGCGGTGGTAGTTTGGACAACAGTAAGCTTAGCTTTGGCAGATCATCAATACTGGCAAATCAAGTGGGCACAATGTCATTTTTTAAATGTTGGGGATTTTAGTGTGTATGTGTGTGCTTATGTGTTGGGAGTGCTACAACAGTAGATGATTATTAAAGACAGAGACTTACGGACTGTGGAGAAGATGTTTCTTTGCTTCAAAACCTAATACTTGGGTACGCATGCCAGAAGTAGATTTTTTAAGACATAGCTTCTTGCCATTTACAGTGGATGGATATTTACATTTAATGGACAATGTATTAGCGTGGGCCTGTGGGGTTCTGAAGGATGCCAAGTCTACCACTGCCAATGTCTTGTAAAGTGACCTGGAAATGGATATTGGGATGTTACTGAAAAAAATATAGTAAGTGAGCTTAGAAATATAGTTTAATTAAACAAAGTGTACTTTCAATTTACAGGCCATAATTTCATTTATTTCAGGTAGTCCATATACTGGTAAGGGCGGCCACAGTGGTGCAGTGGTTAGCATTGCCGCCTCACAGCAAAAGGTTCTCCAGTTCGATCCTCGGCTGGGGTGCCTTCTGTGCGGAGTCTGCATGTCCTCCCTGTGGTCGCGTGGGTTTCCTCCGGGTGCTCCGGTTTCCTCCCACATCCCAAAGACATGCTGTAGGTGGATTGGACACTCTAAATTGGCCCTAGGTGTGAATGTGTGCGTGTGTGTGCCTTCAGTGGAAGGTTGGGCGCCGGGCTGGCAACTCAACACCGTAAAACTCCACTGCCAATCATGAGCAGACAAGATGATCCACTGTGACGACCCCTAACCGGGAAAAGCCGAAAGAAGAAGAATAAGTCCATATACTGGTAGATTGTATACCATTAGACTTGATTAGGAAGAGCTGTCATTCTGGGGAAACAAGCAGCCCTAGTTTCAGTGAAAGCTCTGTGGTTGCTTGCAGGTAGGAAGCTGCAGGATGTTGATGCAATGTGTTTTATGTATTATTTTTAATGCAGTTGTCATTTCAAAGCATGGTTTTCTTTGATGCACAAGAAGGCAGGACTGAATGAGCCATGTAATGTTTAACTGACAATAATGAGATAAAAAGATTATAAGTGATGTATAATGTTTGCAGCTACAGTTGTTTCAATGGTGTCTGTGATGCATAACTATTTTTGGGCCTGTGTCCCACTTTTATTTTTCGTTTTGTCCAGATTTCTTGCTCTAAGGTTGAGAGGTATGGATCCATACTAAATCAGAAGTTGTATTCACCTTGGAAGACTTTTTGGCATAATTATGAAAAACAGAGCCTTTTTAATATCTCTGTTTATTTCCAATATAAACTGCCATGCAACCTTGCAAATAACCTTCTTATTAAGCTACTTTACTTCTTTTGGAATTGACAGGTATGATTCATCTGTTCGAACATAAGCATAGAGTGCTAATGTGACTTTGATTTCTTGCAGCAGTCTGTGGTTTACATAATCACAATAACTTTTCTGTGTTTCTGGGTATGTAATCAATTTAATAGTTTTAAAGATGTTTTCCAAAAATAAATAAATAATCCTTTCTACACTTTAAGCGATTGACAAATTCTGGGAATTTGTTTTTTTCAAAAGCGAAGGTCAGCATTACAGCTCAGTAAACTGTCAGTCTGTGAGTAACTTCTGCACAAATTAAAATGTCTGAATGTCAAATGGCTTTAGATTGGAGGGAAGTTTATTTTTATTTATTTTATTTTATTTTACATTTGTTTACCGGGAAAGTCCAACTGGGTACAAGTCCATTTTCAGCGGAGGCCCAGGGAGAAAAGCTCCAAAAATAACACAAAACAATATAATACATGAGAGAGAGAGAGAAACAGCAAATTATGGATTGTAGTGCTCATACAATATGGCAGAGATTACATCTAATAACAGTGAGAATCGTTGCGGTACAGAATAAACTTAAAACCATTTTTTTTCAGTTATAATTACAGCAAGGCAAATATCAATGAGTTAAGTTTTTAGGAGAAAGTTGTTTGTACATAGCTGAATCTCTGAAACAATCTTTTGGTATGGATTAACCTGGAGATTGACACAAGTTATATGTTTACACCAGTATGTAGCATTATAGTTTATGGTTTTCTTATTGATTTACTTTTTGCCGAGCAGTTGTTTGTTGATTTATTGATGGTCCTTCTGGTGGTGGGAAATTACATGGATGAAACCATCTCTATTATGATTTTTTTTTCAGATATTTTGACTTCCAGACAATTTCATTCAGTGAGTGGGTGTCATGTGATTACTGAGGTTGCCTATTTTACAAGTAGGGGCTTTTTGTGTGTGTGTGTGTGTGTGTGTGTGTGTGTGTGTGTGTGTGTGTGTGTGTGTGTGTGTGTGTGTGTGTAAGAGAGAGAGATTTAATATGTATACTGAATATAATTTTGCAAATGGAATTCTTAGTTAAACATGCCCCTCTTCTTGGGCAACTAGACTTGAGTACCCAATATTAGATCTTAGCCATCCAGCTGGGAAAGGTTAGTATGTGGATTTTCCATCAGGTTTAATGAAGGCTATGCTACTTACCCAAGGACTACATTTATGGCTATCCATCCAGCCATCGTGTTGCTGAACTACATTGTTTGATAATGAGAGGAGCTTTTTACAGAAGTTGAAGGTTTTTGTGTCAAGAACCTGTCCATAAAAAGTGGCTTGTTTATGTTGCAGTGAAGGCTGTGGTCTTTGTAGTGAGCGTTTTAAGTATAACCAGTATTTCTGAGGTAGAGGAAGTCTCTTAAGGCAGGATCTTTCTTAGCCTGGCAAGCAAGCCAGTGGTGAAATTTATAGGGGCCAGTGAGAGACAGAGGAAAGCAAGAAGGTTTTTAGTCTGTTTAGATAACTAAGTGAACTTAGTCCTTTAACCTTTTTTGTCAGAAATGGTTGTAGTCTTTCTTTTGGCAGGGTGTTTTGCTGAGGCACATGTCAAAAGGGGCATTGTACTCAATATTGGCTCTTGTAAAGGAAGAATACAGGGATGTTATGACCTCCTTGTCCCTGGTTGAGATACCCTTACTAATGAATTGGGCCATGTAAAAAGCTTTCCTTATAACGGAGACAACATGGTGGTCAAAAGTCAGGTTTCTATCAACCTGGGTGCCCAAGTACCATACGACTTATTGCATGCTTACAACATTGTTATTAATGTGATAATTTGTGGGGACATCACTCTCCTCAAAGGGGATGATGATGCATTTTTTGGCATTTAGCTTGAGGCCATATTTCTGGCACCAGTTATTTGTTTGGGTGAGACCCTCTTCTAGCTTATTCAGAATTGTTTTATTAAGTCAGTAAAGTGAATTCTTTACTTTATTGCAAATTTGTTGGGTTATTTTTGTGGATTATAGTATTGTATGACTGCTGATGTTGACATTTTACATAGTTGGACTGCTGGAATGGTTTTCCCAGTGAGAAATGCTAGTGCTGTAGTGATTATTTGTTTATTTGTAATGTATATATATATATATATATATATATATATATATATATATATATATATATATATATATATATATATATATATATATATAAATAACTAAGATGTTAGAGCTAACTGTTAGATTGGAGAATTAGAATGAGAATTAGAATTTTAAGGCAAACAGTAGGCATTTATTACATTTATTCATTGTTCAAATACACCTACAGTACAACTAGGAGGTCGACTGTGGTCTTCCAGAGCAACAAAAGAGTTAACTATATGATATTTTTTATATGCGGCCCCAAGACCATTTCTGTTCACTCAATGCGGCCCCAGCACGCCAAAAGGTTGGACACCCCTGGTCTAGATTACTGTTTTTATATTTTAAAAATCTTTCTCCTCTGTAGAAACCTGGCTAAAAGAATCAAGTTTCCTACACATCCCCAAGAAAACTAAGTTAATGCTTTTTACCTCAAAAAGTTGCCAAAATCAATAGCAATTTTTTACCATAAAATCAGCAAATAATACTGTCATTGAAACTGTAACTCACAGTAAACTTCTAGGCGTTATAATAGATGACAATCTCAAATATCACCAGCATATACTACACACCATTAAATCTACTCAACAGAAACTAGGCTCCCTTTATAGGATCAATGTTTTCCTTATAGATACTTCAAGAAAAACTCTAGCCACCACCTTCTTATTGGCAACTCTTTTATATGCCGCTCCTATCCTAACAAACTTAAATGATACTCAAAGAAAGAAACTTGCCTCCTCTTACAATAAAATTGCTAAATTTGCCACCAATCTCCCTCATAGGACCCACCATTTTTATAGCTTAATAAAATTAAACTGGCTTGAACTACACAACTACCTAACATATTCACAGCTAACTACATCACACAAACTCATTCATCATCCAGAAAAATACTGTGCACTACATAACTTATTACTGACCTACTGTCCAACAAATAAGTTAAATAATGTTGCAGGAGACTCGCACTACTCCCAGTACATTGCTAAACTCTGGAATAGTATCCCCACACAAATAGAACTCTCTGACAAACTCAATGGTTTTAAACCACTGCTTAAACATCTTAACAACCCCTGGTCCTGCAGCACATGCTCATCTCAAGGTTTAGACTTTGTGTTCATATACGATACTCTCCAAATAACTCTCCTTAAAAAGAAAACACCCAACCTCTCACTGAAATGACAAAACCATTTTTATACATAACTGCTGCCTGTATAATCCATTAAGTTGTATGTGGGCTTTCTCCTTAGTAACTTCCATCTCTGTAAAATCCTAGAATGTATAAATTTAAACAGAAATGTAACTACTCTGTGTTTAACTGGAACTTAGTATAATGCAATGTAAGTAAATGGAGCTTTTCTCCCTCGGCCTCTGCTGAAAATGGGTATTACCCAGTCAGACTTTCCCAGTAAACAAAGACAAATAAATAAGTAAATAAATAAATATAAATTGGTCAAGTCTGACACTGGATGGAGACACAAACCAGATGAATAACATTATGCCAAAATAAGTTGTGTTGATAAAGTGGGCTGAGTAGCATGTGTGGTGGCGGCACTGCTCTAATGCCATGGGGGGGGGGGGGGGGTAGGTTGAATAAAAAACTATTATTATTTCTACAGCACCTATCACAACTATCCTTCTAGCATCATTAAGGAAATCTGTTTTGATGTTGCTGGGCCAAAGAAAATTTATCTAGGGAGGGAGGATGATGGAACACAAGATCTACTGCAAAGATGCTTGACATCAAAATGCCCCAGACATAGGCACAAAACTGAATTAAGCTGTCATAAAATGACAAGTTGTAGAAATCCTTCACTAGAACTATGGACATAAAGTAAAATTGAGAACTACAGAGTGATTAATTTAGGTTGAAGAAATAAATAAGGTTTTACTTAGAAAAATACATAATAAGGCATTCTGTCCTTAGAAAGACGTTGCTTTGACTGCTTAAGTAATGCTTATTGTCAAAACAAGAGATCTATCTATTTCATTAATGCAGAGAATCAAAAGATGAAATTGGAAAGACTTCAACTGTTAGGATGATTCAGGAAACAATGAAACAAGGTAAATAGGAGAAGTGTTCACAAACTTTGGCCTCAGAACACACCTGTCATTGTGCTATATCTCAGTCCATTTCTCCAGCTGGAAATTCCATTTTAGTATCAATAGGGATTGTTTGCTCTCTTAAAAAGTTTGTAAACCAGCACAGGCCAATACAGATAAAAGTTCTGCTAGAGCAAAAAATTACAAGTACCTGCACTATCATTAAATGAGCAATTAAGCAAACCCTAATGCCCACATTAAGTAACTGCCACAGACATTACAGGTTTATCATTTTCCTTCAGCCTTCTCCCATACTTTTTAGCCAGAAAACATAATTTTAAAAATCAGTGCTTAAAATACTGTGGTTCCTTTTTCATCTTATTGAAAGCAGGGTAGATTTTATTTAATGGCTGTCCATTTAAAAAAAAGAGTTATCATCTGCAGTAACCGAGCCTGCAGAAACATTTTAATTTGCCACACAGTATTTCAACCTACAGATCTAGAACAGGCAACTGCTGTTGTCCTTAGGTAAGCTGCTGTTGCCATAGGAACTAGACAATCTCTCAGAACAAGACTGCTTGTTCCTCACATTCAGCGACCAATGAACTTTTGCAAACAGAAAGAGTCCTGATGCTGCCTGCGCAGACGTGCTGAATCACCCAGCCTGCATAGGAATATCATGCCTTAAGGAAAGAAGTAGCACTAAAGCAGCCAAATGGATCATGGCTCCAGGTTAACTGCTGTCCCAGTATTAAAGATGCACCATAAAAACATTTACTGGTTTACAACAAAAGCATTTTTGTATTTATGCATGTCACATGAGATTATAAAATTTCTCTTTCTGGAGAAGCTTTCTTTTCAAATATGATCAGAAAAAGAAAGACATTAATGCCCACAGCAAAATGTTTGCATTTCTTTTTTTTTTCTCCAAGAATGCTTTTACGTAAGCATATCTCAAAATAATCTTTGAGGCAAAGAAGAATGATTTTAAGTAAACACTGCATCTAAGTTAATATACTCTTGTTTCTTTAATTTCCTATTTATCTTCAGGTGTTTCAAGCAATCCACAAACATGCTAGCGCATTGATGGCGAAACGTTCGGGTTCGGTGTGTCAAAAATCTGGAAAATGCCTAACGTGACTCTGCAGGTGTTCCCCCGGACCCCCCCCCCCCAAACAAAATTTTTTTTAAAAAATTAAATAAATAAAACAGCATAGCTCTCAATACTTCAGGGATAAATCTCAACAGAAGCAGGACAAAACTAGAAATAAGAGACATGGACAGTTTTAAACTACTAGTGTTATTGATCTGAGACAATGACAGAAAAAATGAATGTGAATTAATATACATCCTCAGTGGTGCAGTGGTAGTGTTGTTGCCTCACAGCAAGAGGTTCTCCCGTTTGATTCTCGGCTGGAGCGCCTTCTGTGTGGAGTCTGCATGTCCTCCCCACGGTTGACTGGCATTCGAAAGACATGCGTAGAATGGGCGTGCCTTTGTTGAAGGTTGGGCGTTGAGCTGGCACCTGTAAAAAAATCTACTGCCAATCGTTAGCAGACTGGAGTTCCGCTGTGGCGACTCCTAACTGGGAAAAGCTGAAAGAACAAGGTCTGTCAAAAATTCGGAAAATGCCTAACTTGACTCTACAGATGTGCCCCCCCCAACAAAAATAAAACAGCATAGCTCTCAATACTTCAGGGATAAATTTCAACAGAAGCAGGAGAAATCTAGAAATAAGAGACATGGATAGTTTTAAACTACTAGTGTTATTAATCTGAGACACTGACAGAAAAAAATGAATGTGAATTAATATACATTTTCTGAAGTAAAATAAGTCTATAAATCTAATTATTGTTATTATTAAGTGTAAAAAGTTGCCACTTTTAGGAGGAATTAAGAGGGACGGCTGAGAGGAATGTAAAACAGCACATGATTAGAAATGCAGACTACTTGCCCTTTGCAAAAGTGTAACCACAAAGAGAAAACAATGTCAGCATTTCCCTTTGCAGATTCTGTCGAGGCAGTATACCGAAATAGTCTTTGAGGTTAATAACTTCCTTACCTTTGCAGCAGTGTTGTTGAATTGTCACCTGGCATAAAATAATTCAATGCACTTCACACAGGTAATGAATGCAAAAGCAGTTTCTTTGGTAACTCGAGTGTTAGTGAATGCTGGCGTGTCACCTAAAACGTCGTGGTGTGTCACCTTTGACATGCGTGTCATAGGTTCGCCATCACTGTACTAGAGCCATCTCCTCCCCTTTTGTTTTCCCATCCATGGACATAGTGCTTGGTAAATGTCCCATTGCTGTTGCTGTCCCACCAGCCTTGACCACCTAGCCTGTAAATGTGAGATCTGTCCCAACTATGGATACTGTGCCCAATGAATGTGTTAGTACTGTCCCATCAGTCCTGGCCACTTAGTCTGTCAATGCTTGAATGAGAGACCACTCCAGCCAAGAACACAGAAGAACGTGAATACCTTAATGCTGTCCCAGCAGCCATGACCACTAAACCTGTAAATGTCACCCCCCCCCGCCCTTGGCCACTTGATATTGCACCCAATAAATGCATAAACACTGTTCCATCAACCTTGGCCAGTGAGCATGTGAATATAATACTACCTCAGCAGCAGACACTGCAACCAGAGAACGTACAGTTGTGTAAGTAAAATAGAAGTTATGTTCTTACCATAACGTTCCATGTTAGTTGTCTTCTTCTCGCCTTCTTTCTTGCTGGATGGGTTCGGAGCCGACCTCGGCTCCGACTCGGCCACTCTAAAAGCTCGAGAGTTGGTTCCACCGGCTCGAGGCTCCCCTTATATCCCACAATGCTAGGCGGTATTACCTCAGATCTCGTTTGTAAGCTAGGCCCAGCCAATAATAATTCCAGAACTACTGGAAATGGGAAAACCCACCTCTATACAGGAAAGGAAGAAGGTGACCTGAAACCTGATGAAGGAATATATACATAGTAAAGTATATACATATATACAATAGAGGTGGTAGGAAGAAAGGTCACAATCAAAACTCCTCTAGGTCTGTCCAGGCTAGGGGGAAGGAGGGTGGGACGCAAGAAAGAAGGCGAGAAGAAGACAACTAACATGGAACGTTATGGTAAGAACATAACTTCTATATGTTAAGTTGTCCAGCTCGCCTTCATTCTTGCTGGATGGGACCGCGTCCCTAGCACCTTGTCCCGGGTGGCCTATCGGAACAGACTCTTGAGTACAGTGGAACCAAAGTTAGCTCTATGTCTAGAAGCTAAATCCAACTTGTAATGAGAAATGAAAGTGTGAGGAGTAGCCCGTGTAGCTGCTGCACAAATCGTATCAATAGGCAGCCTGTCTTGGAAAGCTATAGAAGTAGCCAAAGCTCTAGTTGAATGAGCCTTAGGTCTGTTAGGCAACTTTTGGTGTCTAGTTTCATACACAAAGGAAATCAAAGATGTAAGCCATCTGGAGAGTGATACCTTCGAAACTGGAAGGCCCTTTCTGCCTTCTGCATAAGAGACAAACAATTGGTCAGTTTTCCTGATCTGTTTGGTCCTATCCAAATAATACCTTAATTGTCGATGAACATCTAGCCAATGTAATTTTTGTTCAGACCTGTTAGAATAGTTAGGAAAAAACACAGGAAGGTCAATGTTTTGATTTAGATTTGCCGCAGAGGCTACTTTAGGTAAAAAGGATGGATTGATCCGTAAGGAAACCCTATCCTTATGAAACAAAAGATATGGTGGTCGACTGCTGAGTACATGAAGCTCTGAGACCCTCCTAGCCGAAGTAATGGCTATCAGAAAGAGGGTCTTCCAGGATAGCAATTTCATTGAACAGGAAGCTGCAGGTTCAAAAGGGGGGAGAATCAAAGATGCGAGAACTAAATTAAGGTCCCAAGAAGGAGGAGGATTTCTTATAGGAGGCTTAAGCAGAAAAACTCCCTTCAAGAAAGCTTTGCAAAGCTTGTGAGACATGATGGCAGAATCTGAGATGCCCACATGAAAGTTAGATATAGCTGCCAATTGAACCTTAAGAGTAGATGGAGACGAACCTGCATGGAATAGTTCGGCTAGGAAATCAAGGACTATTTGAATGGGAGCAGTGAAAGGATCTATGTCCCTTCCTTGAGCCCAATAGGAGAAACGTTTCCACTTACTAAGATAAATCTTCCGAGTGGAAGATTTATGGGAAGCTATCAAAATATCTCGAACAGAGTGAGATATTTGAGGAAGCCTGGCTAAGGTTGGAATTGGAGGAACCAAGCAGTGAGGTTCAGAGAGGGGATGGAGCGATGTAACTGACCCGACTGATGGATCAAAAGATCTGGAACTAGGTCCAGATGCCAGGGTTGCTCCAACAGAAATTGATGTAGAAAGGGGAACCAAACCTGTCGAGGCCAGTAAGGTGCAATGAGGATCAATGAGGCCTTCTGAGCGATAGCTTTCTGTATCACTTGAGAGATTAGTGGGAAGGGAGGGAATGCATACAGAAGTCCCCGGGGCCAAACTTGGACTAGAGCGTCTCTGCTGGGCTGGCCTGGTAGAGGAAAGAGGGTGAAATAATCTTTGCACTTGCTGTTTTGGGGAGTAGCAAAAAGGTTGCAGCAAGGCTGGCCCCACTTGAGAAAAATTTTCTCCAAGATAGACTTTTTCAGAGACCACTCGTGAGGCATGAGAATAGCTCTGCTCAATTTGTCCGCGATAAGATTGGACTTCCCGGGGATGTGCGTTGCTATCAGAAACCGCTGAGAAGAAATCGCCCATTGCCACAGTCTGAGTGCTTCTCGACATAGGGGATAGGACCTGGTTCCGCCTTGTTTGTTGATATACCACACTACAGACATGTTGTCCATCTGAATTGCTATCGTTCCCAAAGGAAGAGAGTCTTGAAGGGCTTGCAACGCTAAAAGCACTGCTCTCATCTCTAGAACATTTATATGCAAGTGGCGTTCATTTGGTTGCCATATGCCCTGGACTGTTCTGCCCTGATAATGCCCCCCCACCCGATCAGGGAGACGTCCGTTGTCAGAGTAGCAACCGGAGGGGGAGGGACAAAGGGTCTTCCTAGGAAGAGCTGAGGGGAAGAAATCCACCAAAGAAGATGATTCTTGCATGCTTGCATTATCACAATGGTGTGGGACATCGGAAGTTGTTGGTACGACCATTGTGTGAAGAGCATCCATTGAAGGATTCTCATGTGAAATCTGGCTAATAGAAGTAGAGGGATAGCAGCCGCCATAATCCCCAGTACTTTTAGGACTAATCTGACTTTGACTCTGTTGCTGTGGAAAAGAAGGGAGACCAGTTTGTGTATGTCTGCTATCCTTTGGTCTGTGAGTCTCGCAGACATGTTGACTGTGTCTAGATTTGCGCCTATGAAGGTAATAGCACGACAAGGCAACAAAACAGACTTTTCGCAATTTATTGAGATACCTAACTTTCGAAAAATGCGAAACGTGTAGTCTCTGGCAAGTAGAAGAAGATGCTTGGTAGGAGCTGTAAGGAGCCAGTCGTCTAAGTATGGAAACACCTGGAATCCTTGACGTCTCAGGTGAGAGGCCACCACTGCCATGCATTTGGTAAACACCCGGGGGGCAGTGGTGAGTCCAAAGGGCAGGGCTCTGAATTGAAAGTGACTGGTTCCCAGCCTGAAACGGAGGAATCTCCTGGAGCGTCTGTTCATTTTTATATGATAGTACGCATCCTGGAGGTCTATAGAGCACATCCAGTTTTCCTTTCCCAATAGGGGTAGGATGGATTGTAACGTGACCATCCGAAATCTTGTTTTCTTGACAGACTTGTTCAAGATACTGAGATCCAAAATTGGTCTCCAGTCCCCTGTTTTCTTTGGAACCAAAAAGAATTTGGAGTAGATTCCGGATCCTTGCTGGTCTGTTGGCACTGGCTGAATGGCTCTTTTTGCAAGCAACTTTGATATTTCCAACGCTGCTTGATCCCTTTGAGCGGGTGGAACATCTGGAAGGGATTTTTTTTGATTGATTTGGAATGCGAAAGAATGGAATGACATAGCCTTCGGAAATGATGGACTGTACCCACTTGTCTTGAGTTAGGGATCGCCAGGCTTCTGGGTACAGTGATAATCTTCCCCCGACTGCCTCTGAAGGTGGACAGTCAGGCAACACCTCAGGGATGCTGGAAGGGCTTATCGGAAAAGGTTTCTCGATTGCCCTGGTTCTGCGGGCCCCCCCTGCCTCTAGGGCGACGTCTACCATTATTGTTCCCCCCTCTGCCTCTAGAGGGGAACCGACTCTGTGCGTCAGGCAAAGTCCCTTGAGATTGTTTGCGGAACCACATTTTTCCACTTTTCTGGCCTTTGGGGTAAGGCCTAGAAGGAGTAGAAAAACGCACTCCGACGGCAGAAAGAGTTTTGCCATCCGTCTCGCACCTTGTCAAGGTTTCTTTCACTTGAGGACCAAAGAGGGACGATCCATCAAACGGGGAATTAGTGAAAGACGTCTTAAAGGGGTCCGCAAAATTGCATAGTCGCATCCAGGCATGCCGGCGTAAGGCCACACCTGTCCCTGCGGCTCTGCTCGCTCCATCAGCCGCATATGAAAGGAGGCGCATGGAGGAGTTAGCTATAGAATTTAGGGTAGCCAGCTGAGCGTTCATCTTGTCCTGAAAACCCGCAGCTGTTGGGTCCTTTAACATTTCACTCGCTTCCTTGATCAAGTCTCTTTGAAGACGAGTGAAATGACAGAGGTAGTTCAGCGAACGCATAGCAAAGGTCGCTGACGAAAACATCCACTTCCCGTACCTGTCCATAGACCTAGATTCCTTGTTAGGGGGATGGACAGGCACCGAAGGATCAGCTAGCTCCTTCTTAGTGGTGGCAGCTACCACCATAGCATCCACAGAAACTCCCTTAGTCAAAAATTGCTTATCTGCAGGTGCTGTGATAAACTTTGAAGGTCTCCTGGGGGTAGGGTCCACAGAGTCAGGAGCCGTCCAAGCCTTTTTAGCTACCACCTGCATAAGGGGGTCAAAGGGGGGGGACACCCAGGAGGTGGAAGGGCGAGAGAGAAAACACGGGAAAAGGGATAAAATCCTTTAGACGTAAGGGGATACTAGTCAAAAAACTAATTTAAAAGGAATTTTCTAAGTTTTTTTAAACTGTTTAGAACACTAACCTGGAGCCGGTTAAAGCAACACACCTCGATAGCTGTAGCGGCAAATGAGATCTGAGGTAATACCGCCTAGCATTGTGGGATATAAGGGGAGCCTCGAGCCGGTGGAACCACCTCTCGAGCTTTTAGAGTGGCCGAGTCGGAGCCGAGGTCGGCTCCGAACCCATCCAGCAAGAATGAAGGCGAGATGGACAACTTAACATCTTAGCTTAGCAATAGATGTTCGAATGGTCACTGTTGCAGTAGCCTTAGCCATATGAGTTATATTTTGCCAAGGATATTATAGCCAGCCAGCTCCAAGTTGAGCTGAATAAAGGAAAACTTTGGGCATGAAGTCCTTCAAAGCTTTCCTGCCAACACAAAGAGGGAGGCTGAGCCCTGAACGTACAACACTAGGAACAACAAAAAATAAATGTCCACACTCTGGCATATAAAGCTTGCCAGAAAACAAGGGGAGGGTGGACCAAGGGAGAGGCTACTGCACCAGTGATCATTTGAACATCCACTGTTATGGTAAGTTCACTTACACAACTGTACTATGTTCATCATATTGATCACTGCTGCAGTAATTTTAGCTATATGGGGAGATTACCCTAACTACCTACATATGGGAGGTGGAAGGAACAAAATCCAGAAGCCCCTGGACAATGGTCCTAGAAAAGCCTGATCTGGATTTAGAGAAGGAATCAAGCTTATAGTGCTTTATAAAACTATGTACAAGGGACCAAGTTGCAGATTCTAGAATACTTCTAGAATCCAACCCTTTCCAAATAAAGCCATGGCCCTGGTAGACTGGCCCTTGACCCTGCCTGTAATAATTTTGCTATGGTGAGTATAGCAAAAAGGTAATATCCCTAAACACTGGCCCTTGACCCTGCCTGGAATAGTTCTGTTATGATAAATACAACAAAAATGTAATAGCCCTAGACAACCATTTGGAAATAGTATGTTTTGCCACAGATTATTCCTTCTTCTTTCCTTCACAAGAAATGAACAACTGATCTGATGAGCTGAAAATTTTATTTCTGTCAAGACAGTACCTAATTTATCTGTGGACATCCAAGGTATGGAGTTTCCTTTCTCACTCATTTTTAGGTTCAGGAAAGAAAAACGGGGAGATAGTTCAGCTTAAAGTAAACTCAGATACCACTTTAGGCATAAAAGAAAGATTAGTTCTCAAAGAAACCCTGCCTCTATGGAAAATGAAATAGGGATGGCTCACCATAAAAATTTGCAATTCAGATACCCTTCTTGCAGATGTCAGAGGAATTAGTAAAACTGTTTTCCATGTTAAGAACACAAAAGTTATGTACTCACCATAATGACAGATGCATTGTCCTATTTTTTGTCTGATTCAACTGATCGGACTTGGATCCAACTTGGATCTGGCCTCGGCAACTTCAGATCCATGGATCCAGAGCTTTGACTCCATCCCTACACATAATCCCTCTCTTTCACCCTCTAAACACCTCATATCAAGTTTGATACCTACAGGAACAGAGTAACTCTTAAACCTATTCCCAAAAATAGAATAATGGTAGCATAGGATTTATATACACACATGAATATTGTTGTTTGAGAATGTGAGACTCCTAGGGTATCGCCCATTCTTCACCAAAGGTAAAAATTTGGTAGGGGAAAAGAGGGAGGGATATTGAACGAGATGAAAAATAGGAATACACGGATCTGTTATGTTGTGTACATAACTTTTGTATCCAATGTTGTTTATTTTCATCCGAGTCAACTGATGGGACAGATTCCCTAGCTACTATTCTCTCCAGGTGTACTTGCATAACAGCTACAGTACTTAAATACTAAGCAGCTATCCAGGCATGTCTAAAGGTCAGTTCCCAACACTTTCTCCTAGTAACCTCATGAAGCTGGGCATCCTGAGGCAATGTAGCAACTGCCTCATGTACACAGACAACCTTCTCCTCCTACCTATTAACACATCCACTTGTGAGAGATGCATGTACATAACCAAAATGAAAGCCACACTCTCTCAAACCAAGACTGGGCTAGCCAGTCTAGAGGAGAAGGTTAACACACATTCCACACCTCATAGAACACATAGCTCACCAGATCACACACCCCCACACCTCTCACATAGTAACAAAAAACACACACCCACATTTGCGGTGGTTCTCAATAAAAATCTACCCAAACAGCAAAGACCTCTGAGGCAAAAATGCAAGCAACCATTTCACCCAAACACAACACCCATGATACATAGCCTACATAAACAGTGTGTCACTCAACCAAGCCCCTGTGATAAAACAGTCTACCCAATACACTAATCACTGGTGACTCTATAGTAAGGCATACTGGCATCCCACTCACTAGGTTAAATAAGGAAAAAGTTACAGTCAGCTGCCTGTCAGGTGCCAGGATCCGCCACATAACACATGCACTTGGGTCTCTCCACAACAAGTACAAGTATGACTTGGTCATTGTCCATGTTGGTGTGAATGACCTAAGACGTACCTCCTTGGACTACATGAAAAGAGACATGGAGGAGCTCTCGGATCTTGTTGCCCAGGCAGATATGACCCTAGCCCTGAGTAGCATTCTACCGTTACCTAGAATGATACCACAGTACAAGCAGAAAATGACTGATTTCAACAATTGGCTAAGTTTTTGGTGTCATTCAAAGGGGATCCAGTATCTGTCTGCCTGGGATGACATGATTGACAGACCTTGATACTTTTCCAGAGATGGCCTGCATCTGTCACGCCTGGGATTCCAGATACTGGCAAAGGCTCTTGCCACCCCTGTAGTGTTTTTTTAGGCAATGCCGTGAAGACAAAATTACCATCATAACAACTGCAAACAAATGCATCCTGAGGGTAATGCTATTCAATGCTAGAAGCCTAAATCTCAAAATGCACTCACTCGAGTCACTCCTAAAACTGGAGAACATTGAACTCTCTGCAGTAACAGAGACCTGGTTCAAGGCTCCAGAGAGCACACCAGCGCTACCAGGCTACACAGCATATCACACCTTTCAACTCGCAAACCTGGACCAAAGCCCCAAAGGAAGTGTGGATTGAAGCCCCAAAGGAGGTGGCACATCCATCTTCATAGAGGATATGCACACCTCCAGACTGGTTGCCCAACATAATGCATCAGAGATACTACACGTACAACTAACACTGGATAAAACGGCAAGCCAGGTTGTAGCCTGCTACAGATCCCTCACAATGTCCCATGACTCCCTCTCCACATTCCTGAACACTCTGGAAAGCATTAAGGTTCAACCCAATGCCCTTATACTGGGAGACTTTAACTACCCCTCCATTAGCTGGGAAAACTACTCCTGCTCCAACTCATCTGCCCAACGATTTCTGGAATTCATTAACTCCAATGGCCTGGACCAACTCATTCTCACCCCCACCAGAGGTAGAAACATTCTCGATCTGGTCATCACAAACATGGGGGACCACTGCTCTACACCAATGATCAACTCCTCTCTGGTCAGATCTGACAATAAGTTAATCACAGTCGATATCCAAATCACACCCTCACCCCCCATAAAGGAAACCATAGTAAAAAACTTCTCCAAAGCCAATTTTGTGCTTCTAAAGACAGAAGTGTCAAACTTCATGTCACCCATGCAAACAAGGAAAGGATGTATGGCCAGTGAATCATACACCAAGGTGCTATATGAGCATTTACACAAGTGCATGGATCAGGCCATACCTAACAGAACCAAAATATTGTCCTCCAAAAAAAGGAAGCCAATCTGGTGGTCCCCTGGCATTAACAAACTCTACAACAGAAGAAAAAAATTGTTGCAAAAAAGGGCAAAGTCCCAAGACTGGAAAATTTCCCTTGTAAATCTCAGCAAAAAACTGAGATCCCTAATCAAAGCCTCCAAAACTAGTTATTAAAACAAAATTGCAATAGATGCGAAAGACAACCACAAGGCATTCTTTAGTTACATCAAGAACCTGCATAACAATATGCAGGGGTGCCCTGACCTACTGCACAACGGCACTACTTATACTGAACCAACAGATATTGCCAACATCTTGGCAGACAGGATTAGTGCAAACTTTACCCCCCCCCAAAAGGGCCCATCCCAATACCCAAGGAATGCCAAATCCCCAATATCACGACTGCTCAGGTAGAAGCCACACTTTCCAAAGCCAAAAATACAGCTTCCGTGGGATCTGTCCTCACAGACACCAATGACTGATGCCAGAACCATGGTCTTAAGCTCAATGCCAAAAAGTGCATCATCATCCCCATCGGGAAAAACTCGGTGCCCACGAACTACCACATCAATGTTAGCCCCCCCAACTCCCAAGGTGTGATAAGAGCTCTAGGGACACAAGTGGATAGCAACTTCTCCTTCAATAACCATGTGGCCACTGTAGTTAGAAAGTTTTTCTATGTGGCACACCTCATTACAAAGGATTTCTCATCCAGGAAGAAAGAAGTCATAATCCCTCTCTACTCATCCCTCATTAGACCCATTATAAAGTACAATGCCCCATTTGGCATGTACATCACTAGATACCTGCAACAACTGGAGACGCCACAGAAATTCTTCACAAAGGGGATCCTAGGACTCAAACACATACCCTATAAAGACATACTCAAAAAACTATAGCTATACTCCACCTCATATCACCTACTTAGAGTAGATCTCTGCTTGGCATACAAAGCTATGTTGGACCCAGTGTTATTAAACATGCGTCATCTGAAAAATATTCATTCCCTCCACACCACAGTCCAAAGACGTCAACCTCATCACCACAATAAACAGAACCTGTTGGAGGGACAGGTTCCTAACCCATACTCTGGAATAAACTCCCCATTCAAGTCAAGCAGAGCACCTCACTGGCCCTCTTCAAGAAAAATCTTGATGAGTGGATGGGTAACAGGAAATTCACCCCAAGGATCCTTTCAATAGCCCTGCTCGATAGGGTACAAGGAACTAATGTCCGGCAACAGGACGACTGGGTATGTTCTTGGGCTAGGCTTGTGTTGGCTCCAGGGCCATTAGCCTAGTACTCACCTATGAACCTATGAACACAGCAGAGCCAGAAGATGAGCGAAATCTGAATTGTGCATTCAGTTTATAATGAGACACAAAGGTGTGAATTATAGACCACTTTGTAGCAGTGCAAATTTCATAAGTTAGCAAGTTCCTTTGAAAAACTGTTGAAGTCGCTACTGACCTAGTTGAATGAGCTGTAGGTTTTTTGAGTAAATGTAGGCCCAGTTTATCATAAAAAACAAAATGCAACATGACAACCATCTAGAAAGAGTAACCTTAGATAAACCATAGTCTAGATTAGCTTTGGAAAAAGCCACAAACAACCAATCTGATTTTCTGTACTTTTTTTGTTTTATGAATATAAAATCTGAGTTGTCTATGAATATCAAGTAAATGCAAAGTATATTCTCCCTTATTTAAACAATATGAGAAGAATACTGGCAGATTAATGGATTGGTTAATGATGGATTTGGATGCCACCTTATGGATAAAGGAAGGATTTGGTTTTAAGAAAACTCTGTCTTTATGAAAAAACATGTACACAGGTTTACAAGAAAGGGCCTGTAATTCTGAAATTCTTTTGGCTGAAGTAACTGATAACAGAAAGATTGTTTTCTGAGTTAAGAACTTAATTTCTACTGAATCTGCTGGTTCAAATAGAGATTTTGTGAGGGCTTGCAATATCCCAAGGAGGGATGGGATCCCTTACTGGAGGTCTAAGAAGAAATGGTCCCCTAAAAAAAGGTTTCAAAGCTCTCATTGATGGAATAGGTTTGTGGTTATGACCAAGATAAAAATTAAAAATCTGTGCCAGTTGTACTTCTATGGTGCAAAAGCAAGAGCCTTTACTGAACAATTCTGAAAGAAAGTCCAATATAGAAGGCAGAGGAGCGGAAAATAGACCTAATCCATTGTCTATGCCACAGAATGAAAATCTTTTCCACTTACTTCTATACGGTTTCCTAGTTCTAGGCTACTGAGAATTTCTCAGGATGTGTACTACATGTTCTAAGAACATGGCATCTCTTACCATCATTAAAACTGGAGAAATCGAGCGGTTAGGTTCAGGGTGTCAAGGTTTGTGATAGGACACCTGGAAAGATGGGATAGAAGATCTGGTCTGTGACACATTATCCAGGGAGGCTGTATTAGATGAGGTCATAGAAATGGGAACCAAATCTGCTGAGGCCAATAAGGAGCAATGGGAGTGCTTTTGCCTTGCATCTCATGGTTTTCTGAATTAATTTTTCAATTAAGGGAAAAGGGGGAAAGGCATAAAGAAGCCCTGGGGGCCAAGTGTGGACTAGAAAGTCCCTCGATGACTGACACTGTGGAGGGATGAGGGCACTTGTTGTTCAAGTAGGAAGCAAACAAGTCTCAACAAGGTTGGCCCCAGTGGCAGAATATTTTTTTTTTTAAACTGACTGATTGAGGGACCACTTGTAAGGCAAAATAATGTTTTTGCTTAGCCTGTCTGTTAGCACATTGGAAGGCCCTAGGATATGTCTTGCTATAAGAAACCAGCGGTAAGACATCACTCATTGCCACACTCTTACTGCTTCCCAATATAGAGGATAAGATCTGGTCCCCTCCCCTACCAGGCTACTGACATTCTCTGTCTGAACTGAAATCACACCTTCTGGAAGACAGTCTTGAAATGTCTGCAACACCAAAAGGACTGCTCTCATCTCTAGAATGTTCACGTGTAGGTTGGCCTCTAACAGTGTCCAGGTACCTTGAACAATTCTCCCTTTATACTCTCCCCCTGCACCCTAAAAGGGTAGCATGCATTGTGACAGCCACTACCAGAGATGAAGGGGTGACCTTCGGAAAGGAGGGGGGTGGATAAGTATCAGTTGATATGCGACTTGCACACTGGAGTAATCTTTATTGGTGTATTCAATGGATGATTTAACTGTGATCACTGGACTGAAAGTTCACCAAAGGACTTTCATATAGAAACAGGAGAGGCGTATCAGAGTGGTCATATAAGCCATGAAACCTAGAAGCTTTAGATTTAGACGTGCTGGTGGAGAAGGGTGGGATAAGACTTTGCTGGCTACTTTTTGAAGGTTGAGAATTCTGGGGTGGGGTAGAAAAACCTTCTGATTCAAGGCATCCAGATGGCATCTGATGAATTCTATGGAATGTCTGGGGAATCAACTGACTCTTACCGAGTGATTGACAATAATCCCTAGATTGTGAAGTAACTGGAGTAAAGTGTCACTGCTTTAAATAAGTAGATCCTTGATCTGAGTGGTTAGGAGACAATCATCCAGATACATGACCACACCTGGAACCCTTGCAGCTTGAGATAGGCTGTGGCTAGTGCCATGCATTTGGTAAACACCTGAGGGCTTGTGGTGAGCTCAAAGGGTACAGCCTTAATCTGATACTGATTGGCTTCCATTTTGAAATGGAGAAATTTCCTTGATTGCTTGTATATCTTGACATGGGAGTAAGCATCCTGGAGATCTACTGAGCACATTCATTTGTTCATCCTAAGAAGAGGTAGAATAGACTGAACCAGACTCATCCTTAACTTTGTCTGCTTTACAAATAGGTTTAAGTGACTGAGGCCTTAGGTTCCCTGTCTTCTTTGGCACTAAAAAGAATCCAGGGTAGATACCGGATCTTTGTTGGATTTGGTGGCAACTGGTGGGTGGCTGTTTTGTATAGCAGCTTTTTTTTTTTATTAAACACCTTTATTAAATTATCACTTGTGATGGTGAGGTGGCACTTGGCAAATCCTTTTCCTTGCCTATGGAGGATAAAGGAAGGGAATAGTGTATCTTCTGGTGATTATCTGCAGCACCCAAGACTACATAATGATGGACTGCCAGGTTTGTGTGTGCAGGGATAAGCACCCCCTGACTGCCTCCACAAATCAGAAGCCATTCAAACCTTCATAAGCACTGAAAGGATTTATCCAAAAAGGATTTGCAAAATCTTTGGCTTTGCAGACCACTTCTACCTCTAGGACAACGTACATTAAAGTTACTCTCCCCACATTTCAGAGTAATTGTCCAAAGAAAGCTTTGAGATTTTCTGAACCACATCTTCCTTTCTCCTCTTTGATTCCTGGAAAAGGTTCTTTGAGGAGTACAGAAGCAGATCCCCACATCAGACAGGGTCTTACCATCCTATTCATTTCTAGTTACTGTGTTTTTATTCTTGAGTCGAAAAAAGATTAGAACCATCAAAGGGAGAAATAATGAAGGGTGTCTTAAAGCCTTCCAGAAAATAACACATCCACATCCAGGTGTGACAACAGATTGCTATGCCTGTGCATGCTGCTCTTGATGGCCCAGAAAATTTGAAATGGTCACTTGGAAATGATGAAAAGGGACGTAAGGGTAGACAGCTGTGCGACATGAGCCAAGTACTTCAGTGAAAAGGTCAGTGAAGTGTAAGTCCATTTTCCAAATCTGTCCAGAGGCCTTGATTCCCTATTAGGGGAGTAAACAGATGAGCTCTTTGGAGAGTTCCTTCTTGTTGGCCCCTGCTATGACCATAGCATCCACTGGGAGACTTTTACTCCAATGTCTCCTACCCTTGGGAGCAGCTAAGATTTTGCCTGCTTTCTTTGGAATGTGCTCCAATGTGTTAGGATCCTTCCAGGCTCTCTGGGCCACGTGGCCAATAAGGGTGTCAGGAGGGGGAACCACCCAGGCAGTAGAAGAATCAATTCAAAAAGCCTTCAGGAGCAAGCTTCTTCCAGGGAAGGCATGTCAGTGGACCAACCCCTTTTGTCACCTTAATTCAAGAATTTTGCGAAAAGTGACATCTCCAAAGGAGAATCAAGGGAAACCTTCCCCTTCATCTAAATTTGTGTCTTCTGTGACTGATTTAAGTGATGATTCCAAGTGTCTTCATTTGCATGTTTGTTTCTGATGGATCTGATGTTGGGGCACATCAAAAGACTGATACAAATGTGACTGGAAATTCAGAGTGAGTACACTTCCCAGGGACATTTGGAAGCTGACTGTCCCTATCAATGAGAATATGCAGAGGTCAACACTGAAAAAAAAAATGCGGTTGGGATGGATCCAAATTGGAAGGAAATACCCCTTCTGTCAAAGTGAGACCCCTCTTGATGGCCTCAAATGCCAAACCTGAGATCAGAACTAAGGACGATCCCCAAGGAACTGGAGCTAAAAATCTTCCTTCAACACTGACCTGACCCAGGTCCGAAGTCAACATCAGATCTGAGTTATCTAAAGCTGAGGCTCCAAGAGGCAGAGATGGCACTAACAGCTTTAAAGTTGACCTATCCTCAGCAACCTCAGTACTGATGCTTCAGCTCCAATTCTCTTCCATATCTGACAGTGTACAGGGTGTGGAGTAAAACTGGATCCAAAGAAGTATAGTCAACTGGCGCCAACATAGGTGCTCTGGGTAAATTCAAATCTATGGGTCCCAGATCCAAAGACTGGATAGAGGTCAGAGTCCTGAGTGGAAGGTTTGAAGGGACTGTTCTTGAGTTGACCTGATCAGACACCACCAAGATAACCCCTAACTGTATCTGTCGTCAAAGAAACCCCCACATTAATATGATGTCAGCTTCATTAAGGCTTCTTGAAGAATGGGCAGACCTGGCTAAGGAAGCTACTGAAGAAAACCTCGAAAGCCTTCATTCCTGTAGTATGAGAGAGCGCAATGTAGGGATATTTGGATCTGGAGGGAACCTTCCCCAAAGAGAAGGTGATCAGATCCATTCAGCCTTCAGATCCAAAGACTTAGAAATTTTAGCTGCTGGACCTGGGGTGGCTGTCAGGTTGAGAGAACTTTTACAAGATTTACCATCAGCCTTCTTATGAGTCTTGCTTCCCTGGGTATAGGAATATCCTTTTCCTTTTCTTTTTGCATAGTCTTCTCTTTTGAAGGGGTTGTGGACGAAGACCTCAGTTGAGCTGGTAACAATCCTTTTAATATCAATTTGTCTTCCTCACTCTGAAGTGCCTTAAGTCCAAAAGAGGAACAAGTTTCTCAGCTAGTATCTGAGTGGGCTGCTCTAAAACAGTAGACACACAGAGTATGAGGGTCCTGTGGAGGGATCTTCTGGCCACAATTGGAGGACATCCTGAAAAGAAGAAAACTTGGAAAAAAGACACTACAAACAATAACCCAGATATGAAAGGAAACACAAAAGGGCAAAAACCTTAACTACAATAAAAAGATGTTATGTACTTACCATAACATTCCATCTATTTGGCCATTTTCATTCTTCTTCAGCTGATAGGTTCAGATCCAGGACTTGGACCTGACTCAGCCGCTTCTACCAGATCATCAGATCCAAGAACTCTCAGGCACCTCCCTTTATTCATAAACCCCATCAACCTAACATAACTCAGATCAAGTTTGCTGCTCCTAGATATAAAGGGACAACCTATTACAGAAATTACCAAAGACAGAAAAGAAAAAGGAAGCTGGAGCTCAAAAAAGCAGCAAAGGTTCCTGTGCAAATCTTATATCTTTCCAGAATCAAAAAAAGGGAGCAGGTGGGTGGGAAGGTGAGGAAGAATGAAAATGGACAACACAGACAGAACATTATGATGTACATAAGTTTTTTATCTGATATTGTCCTTTTCATTCATTCTTCAACTGATGGGACAGAGTCCTCAGCAACTGTAACCTTGGCAGGCCATCAAGTAAGGAAATTACGAAGTACTGCAGAGCCAAAGCCTGCACTGTTCCTGTAAATCCATTCTAATTAGCAATGAGCAATAAAGGTGTGAGAATTAGTCCAAGTTGCAGCTGTACAAAAGTCATCTAAGGAACCCCTTGACCAAAATGATTAAGAAACTGCCATAGACCTTGTGGAATGATTTCTATGAGGCTTGGGCAAGGATAAAGCTTTTTTGACCATAAACAAAGGAATACAGTCAACCATTTGGCCTATGAAACTTTTGATAATGGTTTGCCCAGTCTGTTATGAGAAAAGGAAACAAATAACTGGTCAGCTTTCCTGAAGTCTTTGGTTCTGTGAAGATAAAAGTGAAGTTGCCTATGCACACTCAAGAGGTGGAGCATATACTCTCATTTATTTGAAAAGTTAGGAAAGAAAACTGGTAGATTAATGACCTAGTTTATGTTGGACTCAGAAGCTGAATTAGGCAAGAAAGACAGATTTGTTTGCAAGGACATCCTATCTTTGTGAAAAAAAACAGGTAAGGAGGTTTAGAAGATAGAGCCTGGATTTCAGATACTCATCTAGCTGATATGATAGTAACCAGAAAAATGATTTTCCAAGGCAAAAATTTAAGTTTTGCTTTGGCTGTAGGTTCAAAGGGAGTTTGTGTCTTAAATCCCAAGAAGGAGGAGGATTCTTTAGTGGGGCTGTAAGTAAAAAGGCTCCCTTGGGAGAGGCTTTACATACTTTGGAAGAAGCTAAGTTAGAATTATATTTGCCCAGGTGGAAGTTAGAAATGGAAGCTAATTAGAAGTTATGTACCTACCATAACGTTCCATGTTAGTTGTCTTCTCTCGCCTTCTTTCTTGCTGGATCGACTCGGCACTTGCTTAGCTTGAGAACTCCTTTTACCAGCTTGAGGCAACCCTATATCCCATGATGCAAGGCGAGACTACCTCAGATCTCGTTTGGTAGCTATAATACCCTGCTAAATAAAAGTATTCCCAAAGGAAGAGCAAAGACTAACCTAGTAGAACTAGGAAAACAAGTTCTTAATATAGACTCTTCTACTGAAGACTCAGGAGAGTGAAACCTGAGAAAGAGAAGCCCTTCAAGATCTGTCCAGGCCAGGGGGAAGGAGGGAGGGACGCAAGAAAGAAGGCGAGAGAAGACAACTAACATGGAACGTTATGGTAGGTACATAACTTCTAAATGTTAAGTTGTCAATCTCGCCTTCATTCTTGCTGGATGGGACCGCATCCCTAGCACCTGTATCCCGGGTGGCTCAATGGAACAGACTCTTGAGAACTGTGGAACCAAAACTGGCTCTGTCCCTGGAGGCCAAATCTAATTTGTAATGAGAGACAAAGGTATGAGGAGTGGCCCAAGTAGCTGCTGCACAAATGGTATCAATGGGTAGCCTATCCTGAAAAGCTGTAGAAGTGGATAGGCTCCTGGTTGAGTGTGCCTTCGGTTTAGAGGGTAGTTGCTTGCCTCTGAGCGAATACACGTAAGAAATGGTGGAAGATAACCATCTGGATAAGGTCACTTTTGATACTGGGAGACCTTTCCTGTTTTCTGCATAGGAGACAAATAATTGGTCTGATTTCCTGAATTGTTTAGTTCTATGCAAATAATACCTGAGCTGACGATGGACATCCAAAAAATGAAGCTTTTGTTCAGGTCTGTCAGAATAATTTGGGAAAAAAACTGGTAGATCGATGGATTGATTAATATTAGTTTGAGAAACAACTTTTGGGAGAAAAGATGGATTCGTTCTCAAGGATACCCTGTCCTTGTGAAAAACCAAGTAAGGGGAATGGATGCAGAGAGCTTGAATCTCGGATACCCTTCTTGCTGAAGTGACAGCCAGTAAGAATATAGTTTTCCAGGTCAATAACTTCAAGGAGCATGAAGCAGATGGTTCGAAGGGTGGTAAAATCAAGGATGCTAACAATACATTCAGATCCCATTGTGGAGGAGGATGTTTTATTGGAGGCTTCAGGAGAAAAACTCCTCTCAGAAAAGCTTTGCATAGTCTATGTGACATAATGTTATGATCTTGCAAGCCAACATGATATTTGGAAATAGCCGCCAGTTGAACTTTGACTGTTGATGAAGAAGATCCTGACTGAAAAACTTCAGCCAGAAAATCTAAAACAGAATGCACAGGTGCAGTAAAGGGATCAATGTGCCTGGAGTTTGCCCAAAGGGAAAAACGTTGCCACTTGCTAGCATAAACCGTTCTGGTGGACGACTTCAAAGAAGCTATTAAGATATCTCTGACAGGATTAGAGATCATAGGGAGCCTGGCTAGGAAGGAAGTGGAGCAACCAAGCAGTGAGGTTGAGAGAACGAATGGCCCGGTGCTGTTGACCCAATTGGTGGATCAAAAGATCCGGAACTGGGTCCAGATGCCAAGGCTGCACCAGGAGGTGACGATGCAGAGTCGGAAACCAAATTTGTCGAGGCCAGTAAGGGGCAATGAGAATCAACTTGGCCCTCAAAACGGTAGCTTTCTGAATGACCTGTGGAATTAAGGGGAAAGGAGGAAAAGCGTACAGAAGTCCCCAGGGCCAATCCTGGGTTAGAGAGTCTCTCAGGGGTTGGCCTGGTAGGGGAAAGAGGGTGAAGAAGTCGGGGCATTTGTTGTTTTGGGGTGTAGCAAAAAGATCGCAACAAGGGGTGCCCCACTTCAGAAATATCTCGTCCACTATTGATTGATTGAGAGACCACTTGTGAGGCATGAGAATGGCTCTGCTCAGCCTGTCCGCTAAGAGGTTGGACCTGCCGGGGATGTGCGTTGCTATCAGAAACCGATGAGAGGAGATTGCCTACTGCCAAAGTCTGAGAGCTTCTCGACACAAAGGATAGGATCTGGTCCCGCCCTGCTTGTTGATGTACCAGACCACAGACATGTTGTCCGTTTGAACTGCAATTGTCCCCGCGGGAAGAAAGTCGTTGAGGGCTTGCAACGTTAAAAGCACCGCTCTCATCTCCAGGACATTTATGTGCAGATGGTATTCGATGGGTTGCCAAGTCCCGTGGACCATCCTGCCCTGATAATGCCCCCCCCACCCGATCAGAGAGGCATCCGTAGTGACTGTGGCAACTGGAGGAGGGGGAACAAATGGTCGGCCCTGATGAAGTAGAGGGGAAGATATCCACCAGATTAGATGAGTTCTGCACGATTGTGTAACTAAGATTTCGTGCCTCATAGGAAGGTTCTGGAATGACCACTGAGTGAATAACATCCACTGCAGAAGACGCATGTGGAAGCGAGCTAATGGTAGAAGTACAATGGCCGCAGCCATTAGACCTAGAACTTTCAGAATCAATCTGGCTTTGACCTTGCTGCTCTGCAATAAAATCCGAACGTATTTTTGGATGTCCAGAATTCTCTGATCTGTTAGTCTGGCTAACAAACTGACGGTGTTTAATTCTGCACCTATAAAGGTGATAGATTGGCAAGGCAGCAGAGAAGATTTTTCGAAATTCACTGATATTCCCAACCTTTTGCAAAGCTGCAGAGTGTAGTCTCTGCTCTGAAGAAGCTGATGCTTGGTGGCGGCGGCGAGGAGCCAGTCGTCTAAATAAGGAAACACCTGGAATCCTTGACGTCTCAGATGAGCTGTGACCACTGCCATGCATTTGGTGACCACTCTGGGGGCTGAAGTGAGGCCAAAGGGCAGGGCTCTGAATTGATAATGACTGGTCCCTAGCCGAAAGTGGAGAAACCTCCTGGAGCGCCTGTGTATCTTTATGTGATAGTACGCGTCCTGAAGGTCTATCGAGCACATCCAGTTGTCCTTGCCCAGAAAGGGCAGAATGGACTGAAGCATGACCATCCGGAATCTTGCCTTCTTGACAAATCTGTTCAGATTGCTCAGGTCTAAAATCGGTCTCCAATCTCCCGTCCTTTTGGGGACCAAAAAGAATCTCGAGTAGACGCCGGATCCTACTTGGTCTGCTGGAACAGTCTGGACGGCTCTTTTTTCTAGGAGCTTTGAAACCTCCTGTTCTGCCAAATCCCTTTGACCGGGTGAGATGTCTGGAAGGGATTGGTAAGGTATGGGATACCTTTCGAAGGGGATTTTGTAACCCTCGGATATGATCGACTGTACCCACATATCTTGTGAAAGGGAACGCCAGGCTACTGGGTAGTGATATCCTTCCCACGACTGCCTCCAAGGGTGGACAGTCGGGCAACACCTCAGGGATGCTGAAAGGGCTTCTCAGGAAGAGACTCCCTGTTGCCCTGATTCTGAGGACCCCCCCCTGCCTCTAGGGTGGCGTCTATTATTGTTACCCCCTCTGCCTCTGGGGGTAAACTGACCACGCGTGTCCGGCGCTGCTCCTTGGGCTTTACGGAACCACATCTTTCCTCCTTTCTGACCCTTGGGATAGGGTCTAGAAGGGGTGGAAAAATGGACTCCTACGGCAGACAGAGTTTTGCCGTCTTGCTCACACCTGGTCAAGGTTTCCTTCACCTGAGGTCTGAAAAAAGCCGAACCGTCAAATGGGGTATTGGTGAAGGACGCCTTAAAGGGGTCCGCGAAATTACAAAGCCGCATCCAGGCTTGACGTCTAAGAGCCACTCCTGTGCCTGCGGTTTGTCGCTCCATCGGCTGCATAGGATATGAGCCGCATGGAGGAGTTGGTTAAAGAATTTAGGATTGCTAGCTGTGAGGCAATCTTGTCTTGAGCCCCAGCAGCTGAAGGATCCTGAACCACTTCACCTAGTTCCTTGAGAATATCTCTTTGAAGTCTGGTGAAATGACAGAGGTAGTTCAGCGAACGCATAGCAAAGGTCGCTGAAGAAAACATCCGCTTGCCATACCTGTCCATGGTCCTAGAAATAGAAGTTATGTCCTTACCATAACGTTCCATGTGGAGTGTTCATCTCGCCTTTGTTCTTACACATGGGTTCGGAGTCGATCCTCGGCTCCGTGTCAGCCGCTTGCAAGCTCTGCATCGAGGAGAAGCTCGAGACAACCTAATACCCACAATCCCCTTCTGCCTTTACCTCAGATCTAGTTTGCAAGCAAACCAGTAGTCAGAGAGAGCACACTCATGCCAATATCCCCTATGCACAGAAACTAAGAGTCTATATATATATATACATATACACACATATATATACATGTCAACTATATACACAACAACTGCAATGCAGAAGCATAATGCCCCAGACCAGGCACCAAACTGAACGTTCTTCCTAAGGGCGGAGGGGGAATGTAAGAACAAAGCGAGATGAACACTCCACATGGAACGTTATGGTAAGGACATAACTTCTATATGTGATAGTGTTCAATCTCACGCTTGTTCTTACACATGGGTAGCGCCCCTAGCTCCTTGTTCCTGTGGAACTCACGGAAGGACGTTCTTGAGCACAGTGGAACCAAAGGTTGCCCTGTCCCTAGAAACTTTGTCTACCTTATAATGAGAAATTAATGTATGTGGCTTAGACCAAGTAGCAGCCGCACAAATAGCGTCTAGTGGTAGGCGGGCTGCATGAGCCAGGGATGTAGACACTGACCTTGTGGAATGTCCTTTGAGTTTGTGCAAAAGAGTTTGATTTGAAGAATCATAGACATAGATGATACAATCAGTTAACCACTTAGAAAGAGTTCTTTTGGTAACCGGTACTCCTTTCCTGTTATCAGCAAAGGCTACAAAAGTTGATCAGATTTTCTGTGATCTTTTGTTCTATCCAAGTAAAACCTTAGCTGTCTGTGAACATCTAATTTGTGCAACATATACTCCATTTTATTGGAGTGATTCTTGAAGAATGTGGGTAATTCAATGGACTGATTAATATTATTAATAGAACAAACTTTAGGAAGGAAGGATGAATTAGTGCGAAGAGAAACTCTGTCAGAGTGAAAGATCAAATAAGGGTGCTTAATGGAGAGAGCTTGAAGTTCAGATACTCGCCTAGCGGATGTAATGGCTACCAAAAGAGAGTCTTCCATGACAAAAATTTCAATGGGCAAGAGGAGGCTGGTTCAAAGGGGCAGCATTAACTTAGATAACAATAAGTTTAGACTCCAAGGTGATGTAGGAGATCTAATTGGTGGTCTAATATGAAAAGCCCCTTTTAAAAAGGCTTTACAAAGTCTGTGGGCCATAACAGGAGCCCCACATTCTTCCACATGGAAATTAGAAATGGCAGCCAATTGAACTCTTAATGTGGCAGGAGAAGCACCCTGATGGAACAAGTCTGTTAAAAACTCTAATATTTTATTCAAAGGAGCTATGACAGGGTCCACTTGCTGTGTATTCGCCCAGAATACAAAGCGCTTCCATTTACTAGTATATGTTTTAGTAGTGGAAGCTTTATGAGAAGCCACTAAAATATTCTGAACTGCAGGCGAAAGAAGATCAGACCTGGCTAAGTTGGGAATTGGAGCAGCCAAGCTGCTAGATGGAGGGAGAAGAGCGAGGGGTGGGGAGCCCCTGATGAGTGAGTCAATAGATCTGGCTCTGGGTCCAGGATCCAGGGTCCCCGAATGCAGTGTGTCATGAGGAAGGGAAACCAAATTTGACGAGGCCAGAATGGGGCAATGAGGATTATTGTCCTGTGTAGGTTTTTGGCTTTCTGGAGAAACTTTGATATCAGGGGGAAGGGAGGAAATGCGTACAGGAGTCCCGGGGGCCAATCGTGAATCAGTGCGTCCTGGGGACTTCCCTGAGGGGGTAATAGGGCAAAGTAGCTCCTGCATTTGGCGCTCATTGGAGACGCAAACAGATCGCAGGAAGGCTGGCCCCACGCAAAAATCTTTTCGCAACTGACTGTTTTAGGGACCACTCGCGGTAACAGTATTGCTCTGCTCAGCCTGTCGGCTATGACGTTGGATGACCCCGGGATGTGCGTTGCTATCAGAAAGCGACCCGTGGACTCCGCCCATTGCCAGATGCTCATGGCCTCTCTGCATAGCTGATAGGACTTGGTTCCCCCTTGCTTGTTTATGTACCAGACTACCGACATGTTGTCCGTCTGAACTGCAATAGTTCCCAGAGGAAGAAGGGGAGCAAAGTGTTGCAACGCTAGAAACACTGCCCTCAACTCTAGAACATTGATGTGCAGATTGTACTCTAAATTGGTCCATTCGGCTTGGACTGTCTGTCCCTGAAAGATGCCCCCCCACCCTATCAGGGAAGCATCCGTGGTCACCGTAACTGTAGGCGTGGGTAGCACAAATGGTCTCCCCTTGGAAAGGTTGCACGTCTGAAGCCACCAGTTTAGGTGTGTTTTGCATGTGTTCGTTATAAGAATCTCGTGTGTTAGAGGTAGTTGTTGGAACGACCATTGTGCAAATAGTAGCCATTGTAGGACTCTCATGTGCAGTCTTCCCAAGGGTATTGCAATAAGAGAAGCTGACATGAGTACCAAAACCTTCAGTACTAGTTTTGCTGGGGATTTCCTGGACAAGAGAAGAAGACGTATGTGAGTCTGAAGTGAAAGTATCCTTTCTGGAGGAAGTCTTAGAATTAACTGATGTGTATTTAATTCCGCTCCTATGAATAATGTGATGGCTGTAGTAAGGATTTTCCGAAGTTTACGGAAATTCCTAGGTGAATACACAGTTGAAGAGTATAGTCTCTGGCCTGTACTAGTTGATGCTGGGTGGTGGCAGAAAGGAGCCAGTCGTCCAGATACGGAAACACCTGGAATCCTTGGCGTCTCAAGTGAGACGCTACCACTGCCATGCATTTGGTGAAGACCCTGGGGGCTGAGGTCAGACCAAAGGGCAGGGCTCGAAACTGAAAGTGACTGACACCCAGCCGGAAGCGCAAATGATCTCTGGATGCCCTGGCCATTTTGATGTGGTAGTATGCATCCTTCAGATCTATTGAGCACATCCAGTCGTCCTTCTGTAAGAATGGAAGGATTGATTGAAGCGTGACCATTCAGAACTTTTCTTTCTTGACGAAGGTATTGAGGTCACTTAGGTCCAGAATGGGCCTCCAGTCCCCTGTTTTCTTTGGAACTAAAAAGAACCTTGAGTAAGTCCCGAATCCTTTCTGGTCCGCTGGGACTGGTTGGATGACTCTTTTTTCTAGCAGCTTTGAAATTTCTATAGCTGCTGGCTCTCGCAGATGGGGCGGTACATCTGGGAGTCTTTTCTTTGGAATGGGATGGGAAAGAAATGGTATATTGTAACCTCTGGTAACCACGCTTTTTACCCACTTGTCTGTAGTTATGTTTTGCCAGGCCTGAGGGTATAAAGCTAAGCGACCCCCGACTGCCTCCAGAGCAGGACAGTCGGGCCTCCTCTCAGGAGTGCTGGAAAGGTTTACCAGGTAGTGTATCCCTGTCACCTTGATTCTGCGGACCCCCTCTGCCGCCAGGGTGGCGTCTTCCACCTCTGCCCCCTCCTCTGCCTCTAGAAGGGCCATCACCCTGTGTGCCTGGGAAAGATCCTTGGGGTTTTCGAAACCACATTTTTCCACCACGTTGCCCTTTGGGGTACGGTCTGGTTGGGGTGGAAAAATGGACTCCGACAGCAGACAGAGTCTTTCCCTCCTGCTCACACCGGGTAAGGGTCTCCTTTACTTTGGGGCCAAAAAGAGTGGCACCGTCAAATGGGGCGTTAGTAAAGGAAGACTTGAAGGCTTCTGCAAATGAACATAAGCGCATCCAGGATTGTCTGCAAAGAGCAATTGCTGAAGCTGCTGCCCTACTCGAACCTTCGGCTGCGTAAGAGATCAGCCTCATGGACGAGTTCACAATGGATGTAAGGGTATTAAGCTGCGCTGTCACTTTCTCTGAGACAGCAGCATCTGTAGTACCCTGGAGGGTATCTCCCAACTCTTTGACTAGATCCCTCTGTAGTCGTGTAAAGTGGGTCAAATAGTTCAGGGATCGCATGGAAAAAGCCGCTGAACTAAAAATGCGCTTCCCATACCTGTCCATAGTCCTAGAATCTTTATTAGGGGGATGGACAGATGAGGAAGATTCCGACATCTCCTTTTTCGTGGCCGCTGCCACCACCATAGCGTCAACTGGAACTCCTTTTGTCAAGTAAGTTTTGTCCTGGGGTGCAGTGATATACTTATTGGGCTTCCTAGGGACTGGTTCCACTGTGTCAGGAGCCCACGCCTGCGAGCAATAAGTTCCATTAATTCATCGAAGGGCGGAGTGACCCAGGAGGAGGAAGGGCGAGCACCGAATGCCTTCAGCAAGACTGACTCATCCTCAGAAGGGGGAAGGGACTGCCAGTCACCTCTCTGTTTCAGGATCTCCAATATGTCAGAAAAAGAGACATCTTCTGAAGGTGACTTAGGGGACCCTTCTGACTCATCCAAGTCAGTATCGGATGTCAAAGATTCTTGTGGAGAATCTAAGTGTCTCCTCTTACACAACCTTTTCCTAGGGACTTCTTCGTGGGGAGCATCCAAGAAGCCTCCGAGGAAGAGGGGCACCTCCAGGGGTGGCTGAGACACCGGTGCTCGACGCTTGGTTGTGGCCGTGGGTGCAGAGGAGGATAACGGCCCTTTATGGGGAGGAGAGGTTGCTTCTACTGATGTGGTTGTCTGGGTAGACAACACCTTCCTCATGAGATCGAAAGCCCCCGGGTCCCGAGTCGAAGAATCTCCCAGTTCCGAAGAAATGGGAAGAATCCCCGAGACAGGCACCGAAGGCATCGACCCCGAGGACGGAGCCGAATCGATCCGCGCCGAGGCCCCGAGGGGAAGAGTCGGAACCGAAACGTCAGTTCGACTCTCGGCCCCGGAACCAAGGACAGATCGTCGGCTCCGAGACTCTGGTACCGGGTCCGACGGAGTCGAGGTGAGGGGAACAGACCGAGAAAAGGACGGTTCTGGACCCGAGGGCTCCACAATCAGAAGATCAACCTCTTCTGGCTCCAAAGACTGGACAGGTCTCGGAGGAGGAATGGATGGAGACAATGGAAGGCCTTCAAGTTTCGACACCAACTGGGTGGAAACCGAAATAAGTTTGGATAGGGCCGAATGCTCCAATAACTTCTGCACCACACGATCCACATCGACATCGGAGAGCTTAGAAGAAGAACGGGTCGAAGGAACCGAAGACGGAGCCGACCTCAATAGAGTCGAGGGAGGGAGCTCCATCACCGGTTCCAAGACTCGAGGCTCAGGAACTGATACCAGTTGAACACTCGGCCCCGAAGTCTGTGGAACCGGTGATCTAACTTTACTCGAAGAGCTCGGAGCCGATGACTTGGGCTCCGACGTCTTCGATTCCTTCAAGGATTTGGATGCCTGGTCTGAAGCATCCAGAGCCTCCTGAAAGGAAGGTTTTAATAACCCCCTGTCCATGAGTTTCCTGCGCCTATCTGTCATGACCCTCCCACTAAAAGAGTGACAAATTGAACAGTCCTCTTGTAAGTGGAGAGGGCCAAGGCAGTAGACACAGGAACTATGGTTGTCAGTAACTGACATTTTTTGGCCACACTGGCAACGTTTAAAGCCTGATTTAATTTTCTCAGACATCTTACAGGTAAGAGAAAAAGTCAAGTCCAGTAGAGAGACAAATCCAGTAGAAACAAAGTCAAATCCGATATAAAGTCAGTCCGGTTGTCAAATTTTAAGTAAGGGGTAGAAGGCCCCGAAAAACCTTAACCAGTTTAAGTAAACTTAACTGTACCGAGAATTAACCTTACCACACACACATACACAATGTCTACCAAAAAGTACTTTTAGAACAAATTTTACTTCAAATATAACAAAATAAGTTATATCTTATCTGAAGTCGCTCGAGCTAGATCCCAGTGATGCGAACGCAGCAGCGGCAAACTAGATCTGAGGTAAAGGCAGAAGGGGATTGTGGGTATTAGGTTGTCTCGAGCTTCTCCTCGATGCAGAGCTTGCAAGCGGCCGACACGGAGCCGAGGATCGGCTCCGAACCCATGTGTAAGAACAAACGGCGAGATTGAACACTATCACATTCTTTGTTAGGAGGATGGACAGGCACTGAAGGATCCGCAAGTTCCTTCTTGGTGGCCACCGCCACCACCATAGCATCCACAGAGACGCCCTTAGAAAGAAACTGCTTGTCTGAAGGGGCCGTAATAAATTTGGATGGCCTCCTGGGGACCAGTTCCACAGAATCTGGAGCTGCCCATGCCTTCCAAGCCACTACCTGCATAAGTGGGTCGAAAGGCGGAGATACCCAGGAGGTGGAGGGTCGGGATCCAAAAGCCTTCAGGTATACCGACTCATCCTCGGAGGGGTCAATGGAGGGCCAGTTCCCCCTCTGTTTGAGGAGTTCAAGGATGTCTGAAAAGGAGACATCCTCAGAGGGGGACCGTGGGGAACCCTCCGACTCATCTAAGTTGGTATCAGATGTTGTAGACTCAGGGGAGTCTGTGTGTTTCCTCTTACACGTCCTCTTCCGAGGGGGTTCCCCTGCGGGATCAGGAGAAACCTCGGAAGAGGAAGTTATTCCCAATGGGGAAACCTGGGGCGATGGATCCCTGGGCCTGAGCGCAAGAGGCTGGCAAGAGACATCAACAGGCACCGAAGAGGGAGGAGCTAAAGGGATGGACCGTTGACCTGGCTCAGGTGCCAGGACACTCCTCATCACCTCAAAGGCTCCTCTCCCAGGGAGGTCAGAATATTCCCGTTCCGAAGAAATAGGAATTCCCGGCTCCACTGAGAGAGAAGGCTCCAAGGCTGATGTCGGTGCCGAGCTTACCAAAGCCGAAGCCCCGAGAGGGAGAGCGGGGTCGGACAAGGGTCCAATGCCACTAGCCCCCTCGGAGCCGACAAGGGAAACTTGACGACCGGATCCCTCCAAGGAAGGTCTCATGGAGGAGATCAGAGCCGAAGACGACGGAGCCGAAAGGGGATGTATCGGTTCCGGCGCCGACACGGTCACTGTCCCGAGAAGCTCCGGCTCCGAACTCTGGAGAGGAGTCGGAGGAGGAAGTTCAAGGGGGAGTGCAATAGCCGAAGTCTGCTGAGACGGGCTATGGAGCATTTGGGCTAGTGCCTGTGACTTCAACAGCCTGCTTACCACCCTCTCTAAATCGTGGTCAGACAGCCTGGAAGATCTCGAAGATTGGCTCCGATGACTCCGTTCTGACAAAAGAGGAGACCTCGGAGCCGAGTGGATCGATTCCAAAGAAGGGGACCGAGATCTCTTCTTGGACGAAGCCATCGGAGCCGACGTCCTCTGGGTTCCAGATGGAGCCGAAGGCTTCTCGGCTCCGATACTGGATAACACGTCGGCTCCAGCCGGAGCCGACAAGGCAACTGTAGATTGAGTGTCGGAGCCGGTAGGAACCGACACTACCACATCAGAAGTAGAAAGATCGGCTCCAGCCGGAGCCGATCTCGACTCGAAGGAGTCGGAGCCACCGGGGAAGGCTTAACAACTGTAGCCTGAACCTTAGGTGGCTTTGAAGGTTTACTCGACCCAGTTTTAGTGGGTGAACCTTCTGGCTTTAATAAGCCATGGAGGATCAACTTGTTCCTCCTCTCCTGCAGGACTCTCTGGCTAAAAGAATGACATATGGCACAGGAGTCCTGCAGGTGTAAAGGCCCCAGGCAGTAAACACAAGAAGTGTGACCGTCTGTCAGAGACATTTTCTGAAAGCACGAGTCACACTTCTTGAAGCCTGAGACCTTTCCTTCCTTAGACATAGTCCAAGTAAAAAAACAACACTCACACACCCCAAACAGTCACACTATTAATGCTAAGAAAAACACACACACACAGGTAGGGATTAAGAAAAGAGGCCTAGGGCTAACTGAGAAATAAACTTAACTATTTAACTATAAAGATTTAAATATAGGGGGAATAGGGTGGGCTGTAGAAACACTACACACTATGAATAGAGCAAGGGAGAGAAAAAACCCTGACTAAACTGTTTGAAAAATTCAAACTTACCTGAGCTGGCAAAAAAGAGACCTCTTCGCAAAGCGGCAAACGAGATCTGAGGTAGTCTCGCCTTGCATCATGGGATATAGGGTTGCCTCGAGCTGGTAAAAGGAGTTCTCAAGCTAAGCAAGTGCCGAGTCAGAGCCAAGGATCGGCTCCGAACCCATCCAGCAAGAATGAAGGCGAGATTGACAACTTAACATCTGAACTTTAATAGTTGAAAAGCCAGCCCCTTCAATAAAAACTGAAGCTAAAGATTCAAGGATAGATTGCACCATTGCTGGAAAAGGATCCAGGTGCTTGCTAAGGGCCCAGAAAACAAATCTTTTCCATTTACTCTTAGAAATCCTTCTAGCAGAAGGTTTTTGAGAGGATAACAAGATATAAACCGAGAAATGGCGGGAGATAAACTACCAGACTGAAAATACTTAGAACAGGAACCCTTTTCGCAATAACACAAATTTATTAGCTTTAAGTGCGTTCAATTCCAATACACTTTTCGTCAGGACAAAATTCCTAACTTCATCAGAAGTTGGCAAACAGTGAACCACTAATTACAACTAGTTAATATACTGTTTCATTAATTACATACGTACCCTTACCAATTCCAAAGCAATCAGCAGATTACATATACAAATAAAGGTAAAGGTACTTTATTCATCTTAATCAAAGGGTCAAACACAAATAAAACATGAATTAAAATATAAATTAAAATATGTTTTTGGTCTATAGCTGTCAACTCATTTTAATAAGTATATATATATATATAAATGTATGTGTCATTAATTTAATAAAATAGGATAAAATTAAGGTGTTCAGCAAGACACTGAACCAAATAAACCTTAGTTTGTTAAAAGTCACTTCACAGGTCCCAGTGCCTATGTAAATAAAAAACAACAACAAATGGATCCTTAAAAAAGAAACTGTTCGATCCTTATGTTGTTTATCTGCAAGAATTCAAACCTAGGCTGTTGTTAACTAACCCTTTAATGATTAAAATTTTTTGTTGTTTTTATAATAATTTATTGATTTGAAACAATGTATAGAGTAATATGTTAAATAAAGTGTATTAGGAAGTGTGTAGGTGTGTATTTGAATAGCCAACAAAGAAATATGAAGTTTCAGTAAGTAAATAATGTTAGTTTTAATCTTTGTTTGTTATTTAATGTTTAAATAATGACAGTTAAGTAAGTTGGGGTGGAACAACTGATAGGCAGGTTAAGGTAGGATAGGGAGTACAATCAAGTGTTTTCTAACTAAGGGACCTCACCTCTCTAAATTTTTCAATCTCAAAATACATACTATTGAACTGACTAACATTATTTACTTACTGAAACTTTATTAAATTAATGACACATACATTTATATATATATATATACTTATTAAAACGAGTTGACATCTGTAGATCAAAAACATATTTTAACTCATATTTCAATTCATGTTTTTATTTGTGTTCGACTCTGATTAAGACGAACGAGGCACCATTACCTTTATTTGTATATGCAACCTGTTGATTGCTTGGGAATTGGTAAGGGTACATATGTAATTAATGAAACAGTATATTAATTGGTTGTAATCAGTGGTTCACTGTTTGCCAACTTCTGATGAAGTTAGGAACTTTATCCTGACGAAAAGTGTATTGGAACTGAATGCACTTAAAGCTAATAAAACTGTGTTATTGCGAAAAGGGTTCAGGATAACAAGATATGACAGACTGGGGAAGGGCAGCCTGGGCTGTCCAGCAATCAATGGAATTGGAAAAAACATGTGGTTAGTTTGAGGCCTACTAAGTCTGGATGAGTCATACTTTTCAGGTGAGACAGGAGGTCTGGAGTGGAATCCAGTATCCAGGGCAGATGCAAGAGGTGAGACAAAAGCAAGGGGAACTAAATCTGATGAGGCCAGAAGGGTGCAATGAGGATAACTGTGCTCTTCAACCAGAACGCTTTCTGTAGAAATTTGAGAATTAGAGATAATGGTGGGTAAGTGTAAAGGAGACCGGAGGGCCAATCATAGACTTGGTGACTCCCCCACTGGAGGGGTCAGGACAAAGAACCTACTGCATTTATGGTTCAGGGCAGAGGCAAATAGATCACAGCAGAACTGGTACCATCAATGGAAAATCCTCTCCACTCCTTTGACATTGAAAGACCACTCATGAAACTGCACACCTTGGAAGCACTTATTTCACTGGAAGATATAGATGTCTGGTGCAGTCACAGAAATCTAGTTCAAGGCCTCAGACAGTACCCAAGCCTTGCAAGGCTACAATGTCTTCCACACCTTCAGATCACAAAACGAACTTGTGAGAAACAAATGAGGCAGTGTTTCTGTATATATATTAGAGATACATTCACCTCCATCTAGTTAGACTGGACAGCTCCATGGAGTTACTCCAAGTTCAGGTTACTGTGGGTAAGACCCCCATTCAAGTCATAGCCAGTTATAGATCCCCCTTCATGGGTCATGATGTGCATGAAGCCTACTTGACCAAACTGGAGTCAATCCAAATATTCCTAAACACTCTGGTTATGGAGGATTTCAATTATCCCACCATCAACTGGGAAACCTAGACTAGCACTAACTCGCTATGGCAAAAGTTACTTGACTTTATTAACTCAAACACCTGGGAATAATTGTTCATACTCTGAAAAGAGGAACAAACATACTTGATCTGGTCCTCACTAACATGACAAACAGATGCACGGACGCAACTGTCAGACCCTCATTAGTTAGATCTGACCACAAATCAGTCACCTTTGAGCTGGCACTAACACCAGAACACACAAAGCGCAAAATCAGACTATAACTCTACACCAATGCAAACTATACCCTCCTAGGTGAAGGTATGAATGCATTCCAAGCCCCACCCCCAGCTGGAAGTGGTAAATACACCGAAGCTGACATTAAAGCCCTGTACATTCATTTGCATAAGTGCACAGACTCGGCTGTACCAGAAAGAATCAAAGCCAGAGCTCCAAGTAAAAACAAGCCACCATGGTGGACATCCAGCATCAACAAACTTACAATAAATGCAAAAAGCTGCTATCCAAGGAAACAAAGGCGAGACCCTCAACAATGAAAAGCACCCTCCTCAACCTCAACAGGCAAATAAGACAACATGTCAAATCCTCTAAGGGCTTCTTTGAGAAAAACTTTGCAAGCACAGCCAAGGATAACCACAAGGATTTCTGCAGCTACATAAGTAGCCTAAAGGTAGGACCCAAGCATGTGCAGAACTAGTGGCTAACTGTATTACACGCACTGACCCCACAGAGATAGCAAGCCTACTAGTGGATAGGTTTGGTGAAAATTTCACTCCCTTATCACAAACCTTGCCCTTAACCCCCACCCCCACCCTACATATCTGAAGAGCAGGTCATTAAAGCTTTGTCCAAGGCAAAAAACACAGCCTCTATGTGACTGGATGGCATCCCAGGCTGTCTTCTAAAGAGGATAAAACATAAACTAGCATCACCAATAAGTACCCTTTTCAATCATAGTCTAACCACAGGCTTTGTTCCTGCAGAGTGGAAAACAGCAACAGTTGTTCCACTCCACAAATATGGCCGGCAACAGACCCTGGGAATTACAGACCCATAAGCCTGATCAGCCTTATCTGTAAGGCCATGGAACATATCCTTATGGACCTCAGAAATGAAGACATAGGCAACCTCCAAACCCTGGATCCAATCTAATTTGGCTTTGTCAAGGACAGATCCTGCCTGTTAAATCTGGCGGATTTCTTTGAAACTGTGACCAGGTCCATTAACGAGGTCAAATCTGTGCATACAGCATACCTTGACTTGGCATAGGCTTTTAACACAACCCCACACTTGGGCATTACCGATAAACTTGGCAAACTGAAAGTAAACCCATTTGTTGTAAGATGGGTTGCCAACTAGCTCACAAACCGGACACACACTATCAAAGTGGGTGACTCCACATCAACCAGCAGACCTGTCACCAGTGGGGTGCCACAGGGGTCAGTGCCAGGTCCCCTACTGTTTGGTATATACTTCTCAGAAGTTCAGGCCAAAACTAAGGGGTTGTGGCTGTCCAAATTTGCAGACAACTTGCAAACTTGGTGCAATTATTGAATCCCCTAATGATATCAGTATACTCCAGGAGGGTCTTACACAGACTGATGACTGGTGTCTTAGTCACGGTCTCAAACTGAATTTATTTTTTATTTACTTATTTTTATTTTACATTTGTTTACCGGGCTGGTCTGACTGGATATATTTCCATTTTCAGCAGAGGCCCGGGGAGAAAAGCTCCACATAGTGACAAACACAGTTACATTATATATATAAAAAAAGTAGCTGGTTAAACATGATTCTAGACTACATTACACAATTTATACTTACATACTAGGTAGAGCATCACCATAAAGTTATATTATAGAAATACAAAATAGAAAGGGTCTGCAACAGTAAAACATTTGCGGAAGGTGTAAAGCACATTCAGGAAATTACTTTCACATCCAAAATTCTTTAATAGATTGTAATAGTTACTACTTATTAAAAGAGATTATGAGAGAAGCTTCTCAAAGGGTAAACAGCAGAGAGTAATGAAAAGAAGGTGTTAAAGAGAGAGAAAAATTAGTGGAAATCACAAAATTAGTCAGGATTTATGCATGGGCATAACCAGTGTATTTTTCGGTGTTTTTTAAGCTTTTGTTTAAAGAGGACAGGGGAGGGAATGGAAGTTAGAGCAGTAGGTAGAAGATTCCAATATTTACCGAAGGTATTGGGGAATAGGGAGTCACCAGCAATGTTATTAGACTTAGTTAAGCTCACTAGAAGTTTGCTTGAAGAGCGTAATGAATTTAGGTTAGTGTAAGGGGTAAATAGGTTAGAAAGTATGGGTGTGTTATTAGGTTGGTAAAATATCCTATGGACAAAGGTGAGTTGGGAAAGTATCAACATGTTTTTTAGTTCAAGCCAATGTAGTTGCTGTAGGTTCTGACAGTGGTGAGTTCTAAATTGGTTCCCAGTAGCAAACCTAGCAATACTATTGTATGTATTAGCCAGTTTAGAGAGATTATTTTTCTTTAGGTTAGTATATATGGGTGAAGCATAGAGAAGAGTAGAAATAAGATGAGAGTGGGCAAGTCTAGCTTTGGCTGTTGGAGTTAAGAACATTTTAATTCTGTAGAAGGAGCCCAGTTTTCTATTTACAGTTTTGATAGTGTTATTAATGTGATTATCAAAGGTAAGGTTATTGTCTATAGTGACACCTAACAGTTTGGTGGTAGAATCAGGGGATATATGGGTGCCATTTTTGGATAAGATAGAGAAATCTATTGGGGAGGAATTAATAGTAGGCTTAAAGAGCAGGAGTTTGGCTTTTTTGGCATTCAGAAGGAGGCAGCGTTTTAAGAACCATGCCTCAACTGTGTTAGATACATTTTGTGTTAGTGTTTGTAGTTCCAAAATGGTTTTAGCAGAACATATGAGTGTAGAATCGTCTGCATATTGTATACATGTAGCTTGAGGTATAGCTACTTGTAGGTCATTTATGAATAAAGAGAATAGAAGAGGTCCTAGAATAGAGCCCTGGGGCACACCAAGTGAGACTGGCAGAAGAGATGAAAGTTTGTTATCCCAGAGAACTGCCTGTTGCCTGTTGCTGAGGTAGGAAGTGAACCAGCGAACAGCCTTGGGGTCTAAAAAAAGAGATTCTAGGGTTTTTATGAGCAGGGGATGGTTAACCATATCAAAGGCTTTTGACCGGTCTATAAAGAGTGCTGATGAGAGGATGTTATTGTTGCGGTTTTTATTGATGAAATCAGTAAAGGATAGGAGAGCTGTGGTGGTACTATGAAATGGCCTAAAACCGTGTTGGCAGTTAGCTAGTAAGTTATGTTGAGTTAAGTGGCCCATTAACTGATAGTGAATACATTTCTCCATATTTTTTGCTAAGGGTGATAAGAGTGCTATAGGCCTGTAATTAGAATACTCATTAGAGTTACCTCCTTTATGTAAGGGGATAATGTGGGAGATTTTCCAGATAACAGGGATGGTTTCTTCAATGATGGTTCTGTTTATAAGGATGGATATGGGATAGGCCACTGCATCAGCTGCTTTTTGAAGGTATTCTGATGGTAGCTGATGAGCAGAGGGGGTGCAGGGTTTAAGTCTTTGGATAAGTTTTTGGATAAAGGTGGTAGAGATGGGTTGTAGTTGGAAAGTAGGGAGATTTAAAGATGTGTAGCTAGGGAGGCTAGACTTGTCTATGGAAAGGTGAGAGGCTAGTGAATTAATGGTATCAGTAAAAAAGGAATTAAAGGCATTAGCAGTTTCATGTGTTGCATTCTTTTCAGCTCCTACGGGGGAGGGTATACTAGTCTGGCCTGGGTGTAGTAGTCTATTTAAGGTTGACCAGAACCTTTGGGGGTTGTTGTGATGGATTTGCTGCAGTTTATTATAGTAGTTCTTTTTGTCTGTAAGTATGGCTTTTTTAGTACTATTTCTTAAGTGTCTAAAGGTTTGTTGATCTGAGGTTGATTTGGTATCTCTCCACTTTGCCCATGATTTGTTTCTAAGTAATAATTTTTGTCTTGTTTCTTTAGTCAGCCAGGGGGCAGGCTTAGATTTAACTCTAATAGAACGTTTTGGTGCATGCTTATCAAGGATTGTTAAGAATTTGTCATTAAAATATTTAACAGCATCTTCAAGTGGGAGAATTTTTAGAGGGTTCCAGTTGCAGGCATTTAGTTCAGTTTTGAATAAAAGTAGGTTAAAGTGTTTATTACTTCGTGAGATCCTATAGGTTGGGGTGTTAGTAATATCACTCTTTTGTCTTATGATGTAAGTTAAAGTATGGTCGCTTACATCATCAGGCAAAGTACCTACTAAATAAGTTTGTTGTTGTTTGTTAATAAGAATCCAATCTAATATACTTTCTTTGTTGTTAGGTTTATTAATTCTAATGGTGGTGTTTACTGTCTGAGTAAAGCCACGAAGATTAATGTGTGAGGAAGGGTTGTCTGTATTGATGGAGGACCAGTCATAGTTAAGATCTCCTAATATGATAGTTTCTTGTGGGTAAGTAGAAGATACCCAACTAAGGATATTTTCAATTATGGTAGAGTTATTTCCAGGAGGTAGATATATACAGATAATGTAGATTGATTTGTTTGGGTTTAATTGTAGTCTCGAAATAAGGTGTTCAGCCTTAGTATCCTGTAGTGGGTTATAGGGTACTGAGGAGATGTGTAGTCCAGTCTTAAACAGCAGTGGTACTCCCCCACCTTTATGTTTAATGCGGTCCAGTCTCAGTATATTGTAACCTGGGGGAATTATTTCATTATCTTTAGTACAAGGTTTTAACCAAGTTTCAGTTAGACAGAAAATGTCAAAGGAGTGATTTTCAAGGAGAGCATGGAGATGGGCAACCTTGTTGTTAATACTTCGGATATTAAGATGTCCTATAAGTAAGGCATTAGAATCAGTGGTTAGTGTTGGAAGGGTGGAGTTTGTGATAATATGACTTGTTTCAGCAGAGGTATTAGTGGGTCCTGGGTTAGGATGTATGTCACCATCTTTTAGGGTTGGAGTTTTAAATTGTAAAGATGGTTTACAGGAGAAGCTGGTTAGATATTTCAGTCTCCTTAAAGTTTGATTATTGAATTTAATATGTGAAAGCCGATGGTATTTGGCTAGGAGGTGGTTAGAGGTGGATGTGATGTTTAAATGAGTCAATTTTTGGGTAGTAAAATCAATGGCTGTTTGTTTGAGAGAGTAATTGATGTAGTAATTATTTATGTTTTCATAAGAGGTAAGGAGATATGACAATGTGAGAACTAGAGAAGGTATGAGTAAGAGTATTAGCTTGGCTAGGCTGCTTTTAGTTATAGGAGTCTTAGGTAGGGTACTGTTAGTTTTGGAAGACATACTGCAAAGAAGAGTTATGGAACCTTACAGAAATAGAGTTAGTATATAACTACAGTATAAATTATAGGAAGGTAAGGTTTTTTCCAGGAAGTATTAGCTACAGGTATATGAGTAAGTTAAGATAGTGTAAGAGAAGTCAGTATGGAAAGTAGAATAGGTGAGATGAGGTGGAGTTGAATTAACTGTTAGTTTGTTCAGATAGGTTGTTTCCGGGAGGGGGTGTGGTGAGGGAAGTGTAAGTGTAGGACCACTAGGGGTGGGTGGGATATGGGGGTAGGGTAGGGGACTGAAGCAGGGCAGAGCCAGTTAGTGGAGAGTGCAGAGCCAATCAGTCCTTTCAGTGAAGCTAAGCACTGATGTCTCTTAGCTAGGTAAGAAAAACACCTTATTATGGGAACTTCATATTAAAGTTACTGCTACAGTTAATATAGAAAGTTAAGGTAAGAAACACCTTATTGTGGGAATATAAAAATAAAGTAAATACAAATCCAGCAAACTCTTACTTTATAAAGTGGAGTCTACTGTAAGATCTCATGGTTAGAATTAATACCTAAACTAGAGGGTTAGCGATGGGCGGCACAGAGATCCAGGACAAAGCTCCGAAGTGCATTAAATGCTATCAGATGCTGTGTACTGCTGCCCTCTAGAGGAGTAGTGGAGAAAGGGCTGCAACTATAATACTAAGTAAAAAATAACTAGTAACTGCAGGGAAGGAAAAAAAGAAATAAAAAATGGCCTTGGTTAGTTCCACGAGTGTGCTGGTCCAGTTCAAAACTACTGTAGCAATGTTACAAAACAAAAAATGCACATACAGCAGATTCTGTAAGACTATTAGCTATAGCTAAAATGTGAGGTAGAAGGGATGCATCCTGGGTGTCCATGTTTTAGTAGCCTGCCTTGTAGCTTCAGTGATACTTTGTAAAAAATTAAGCAGGGGAGGGACAACCCGATTAGGAACGCTGGGCTTCCAGGCTAGAAAGGAAGAGAGAGAGGGAGGTTATGAGTAATGGTGGAAATACATACAGGAATATAGAGAAAGAGAAAGGAATGAAGTGCAAGAGTGGATGTGAGCTCAAATATAAAAGCAATATAGGTAACTTTCAGTAATTACAGAAACACATACCTAGCATTAGTACAGTTATTGAAAGTTTAAACAGTAAGGCCCATTTTGTCTATCTTCGACTAAACAAGACAGTTGGATGCACAGTCTCGTACTATTCCCACTTACGAGAATGGTCAGGATAGAAAGATTGTGTTACAGAGCACAAATACAAAGCATTTATGGTGTTATCCAATGTTTCATATAACAAACACCCTTGCAGTATCTTTAGCCAAATGATGAGACAGTCGCAAGGACACTCGTGCGCTGTTCCCACTTATATTTGCAACAAAAACCCCTTCTCAGCATCAACAGCTTAGCACTACACCCAACCTTCTAGCAAATCAGTACAAGCATGACAAAACAGCATTAACTACCTAATTTACAGCACTATAATAATTTATTCAGGCCCAAAACACCTGTTAGAATTCAATAAGTCGGTGCTAGGCATGAAATAACATAGCAGTACAAGCATGAAAACACAGTATTAACCACTTAAATTATGGCAGTACAATAATTTAAACAGGGCCACAACACTTGTGCTAGGCATGAAATAAGGAACAGTTGATCTAAATGTCAATCCAGCTTTCCTTAATATGGACTAGTATAGTAAAGATACTCATAATAGGAGGACCATATAAAAGCAGTAAAACAGAAGCACTGTGTAAAAATGGTAATAACAGCAGCTGCAACAAAGATACTGTAGATTTAATAGCCAAATATGTACTTACGGGCAGCACACTATGCGGACGACCAAGGAGACGCCTTAAGTAAGAGGATAAGATTTAAATATGGCGCCACAAGGGAGAGCTAATACATACAGATTTGGGATAGAGGTGAGGAAGGAGAATGCAATACATATTCCAATTAGGGAGGAAGGGCTATACTAGGGGGAGGGTTCTTGCAGTACTTGGAGCCAGTTAGTGGAGAGTGCGGAGCCAATCAGCCATTTCAGTGAAGCTAAGCACTGATGTCTCTTAGCTAGGTAAGAAAAACACCTTATTATGGGAACTTCATATTAAAGTTACTACTACAGTTAATATACAAAGTTAAGGTAAGAAACACATTATTGTGGGAATATAAAAATAAAGTAAATACAAATCCAGCAAACTCTTACTTTAAAGTGGAGTCTACTGTAAGATCTCATGGTTAGAATTAATACCTAAACTAGAGGGTTAGCGATGGGTGGCACAGAGATCCAGGACAAAGCTCCGAAGTGCATTAAATGCTATCAGACGCTGTGTACTGCTGCCCTCTAGAGGCGTAGTGGAGAAAGGGATTCAACTATAATACTAAGTAAAAATTAACTAGTAACTGCAGGGAAGGAAAAAAAGAAATAAAAAATGGCCTTGGTTAGTTCCGTGAGTGTGCTGGTCCAGTTCAAACCTACTGTAGCAATGTTACAAAACAAAAAATGCACATACAGCAGATTCTGTAAGGCTATCAGCTATAGCCGACACTGTGAGGTAGAAGGGATGCGTCCTGGGTGTCCACGCTTTAGTAGCCTGCCTTGTAGCTTCAGTGATACTTTATAAAAAATTAAGCAGGGGAGGGACAACCCGATTAGGAATGCTGGGCTTCCAGGAGCAGATTCTGTAAGGCTATTAGCTATAGCCGACACTGTGAGGTAGAAGGGATGCATCCTGGGTGTCCACGCTTTAGTAGCCTGCCTTGTAGCTTCAGTGATACTTTGTAAAAAATTAAGCAGGGGAGGGACAACCTGATTAGGAACGCTGGGCTTCCAGGAGCAGATTCTGTAAGGCTATCAGCTATAGCCGACACTGTGAGGTAGAAGGGATGCATACTGGGTGTCCACGCTTTAGTAGCCTGCCTTGTAGCTTCAGTGATACTTTTTAAAAAATGAAGCAGGGGAGGGACAACCCGATTAGGAACGCTGGGCTTCCAGGGGGCAGCACATCACATGGACGACCAAGGAGACGCCTTAAGTAAGAGGATAAGGTTTAAATATGGCACCACAAGGGAGAGCTAATACATATAGATTTGGGATAGAGGTAAGGAAGGAGAAAAGAAATGCATCATCATTCCTTTCGGCAAAAACAGTGTCCCTTCACACTATCAAATTAACAGCAATACAACAGGTACCCACAAAGTGGTAAGGGATCTGGGATCACAAGCTGACTGTGAACTTAACTTTGACCACCATTTGCCTACTGTAGTAAGGAAGGCTTTTTATGTAGCACACTTGATTAGTAAAGGCATTGCCTCAATAACAAAGAAGGTTATAACCCCTCTATACCCTGCACTAATCTGGCCCATAATTGAGTATAATTCCCCTTTTGGCATGTACCATACAAAGCACCTACAGCAATTGGAGAGACCTCAGAGTTTTCTAACAAAGAAGATCATGGGACTCCAGTACATGCCTTACACAGACTGACTAAAGTCCCTGTCACTATGCTCCGTATCATATAGACTTCTTAGGGGAGACTTATGCCTTGCTTACAGAGCAATCTCAGACCCAAACCTAATGAAGTTGCTGCACATCCATAAATCAAATGGGACTAGAGCTACCCACTCCAGGGACCTAGATATGGCCTGCGACTTAAGTAGGACATGCCGGAGGGGCAGATTTGTCACCCAGTGACTGCCACTTCTTTGGAATAGGCTACCAATTCTTGTGAAACAGAGCACTTCTATGACACTGTTCAAGAGGAAGCTGGATGAGTGGATGGGGCACCATAAATTCTTACCAAGGATAGCACCCACAACCCTCCTGAACATGGACAGTCATTACTAAATGCAATCCTGGGTATTGACTAGCATTTCTATGGTAATACATTGGGATGAAACTGTGAGAGTTGAAATGACCTCCTTGTTGACAACCTGGTAAACTCCTATGATCCTATAATCCTGTGAGGCATCAGAATGGACCTGCTTAGTTTGTCTGCAATCACGTTAGATTTTTCTGGGATGTGCTTTGGTATTAGAAAGTGACTGGAAAAGATCACCCACTGCCACAGACTTGCTTCTCCATAAAGTTCTTGTTCCTCCCTGTTTGTTGATATACCAGACCACTGACATATTGTCCTTCTGAATTGCAACTGACCCAGATGAGAGAATGTCATGAAAGGCCCACAACACTAGGAGGACTGTTATAATTTCCAGAACATTGATATGCAACTTGGACTCCTTGGGGACCATGTACTTTGGACTGTCCTGTCCAAGTAGTGCCCCCAACCCAAATTGGGAGGCATCTGTGGTCACCGTGGCTGTTAGCAGGGGAAGAACAAACAGACAGCCTTTGGAGAGCTTGTTTCAATGAATCCATCAAAGAAGATAACTTTTGCACACTTGTGTGATCTTGACTGGAGTGGTTAACAGATGTGAACCACTGGATTGAACGTGTCCATTGAAGAATTCACATGTGAAACTTGGTCAGAGGAATAAGGGTGATTGCCACTGCCATTAATCCTAGGCCTTGTAAGATTAATCGAGCCAGAAGAAAAGAACTTTGAATCACTTTCTTGACTTGGAAACTTAATGCCTGTATTCAAGTAGAGGGACGAGAGGCTAGCTGATTGACTGTATCCAGATGAGCATTTATGAACTCCAGACTCTGTGTAGGTGTGAGTTGAGATTTGTTGTAATTGACCATGATTCCCCGATGAACGCACAGCTGGAGCAAGTAGTCCCTTGCCTGTAGAAGTCAATGCCTAGTTTGGGCAGACAGGAGCCAGTCATCTAGATATAGAAACATTAGGAATTCCAGCAGTCTCAAGTGAGTTGATATCACTGCCATGCATTTGATGAACACACTGGGGGCTGCGGTGAGGATAAAGGGAAGTGCTGTGAACTGGTAATGACTGCCTCTCAGCTAGAAATACAGGTATCTTCTGGAGTGCCTGTTCATTTTGATGTGATAGTATGCATCCTGAAGATCTATCAAGCATGTCCAATCATCCTTTGCAACAGAGGCAAAATTTACTGAATTGTGACCATCCAAAACTCTTAATACTATATGAACTGATTTAATTTGCTGACATCCAGAAATGATCCCAGGTCCCCTGTCTTTTTTGGCATCAAGAAGAATCTCGAGTAAGTTCAAGATCCTCTCTGGTCTGGGGGAACCTCTTGCATTACTCATTTTTCTAGCAGCTTTTTTTATTTTGAGAGTCACTACTTTCCTCTGAATGTGTGGTACATTAAGGCTTTTTTTCATATTGGTAGGAGGGTTAGGGAAAATGGTACCGTAGAACCTCTGGATATGATTCTCTGCACCCAGGAATCTTTTGTTATAGATACCCAGGCTCTCTGATGCAGAGACCAACATTCCCCAACTGCCTCCAGAGAGGAACAACCAGGCTGATATGGCCTATCCAAGAAGAAATCCCTGAAGCCCTGGTTCTGCAGGCCACGTCTGCTGTGAGGGCAGCATCTTCTATTTGAGTCCCCCTACCCCGCCTCTGGGAGAACTATCCATGTGAATCTTGAAAAAGAATTTGTGATTTTTCTAAATCACATTTTTTTACCTCCTCACTGATTTCCTGAGAAAAGTCTTTGAAGGGCTGAGAAATGCACACCCATGGCAGACATGGTCTTTCCCTCTTGTTCACATCTGAACAGCATGTCCTTTACCTTGGGGCTGTACAGGAAAGATCCATCAGAAGGTGCACTGATGAATGAAGACTTAGAGGCTCCACAAAATCTCATAGTCACATCCAAGAATGTCTCCTGATTGCTATGCCTGAACCTGCTGCCCATGAGGTACCTTCTGCTGCATGGGAGGTCAACTTCATGGACACATCCGAAATAGACTGAAGTGTGGCCAGTTGTGAGGAGATTCTATTTTTATACTCAGCAGACATGGACCCAGAAAGAGATTCTGCAAGCTCCTTTGTCAAATCTCTTTGTAACCTCATAAAATGTGCGAGATAATTTAGTGACCTGAGGGCATAGATTGCTGAAGCGTACACATGCTTTCCAAATCTGTCCAAGGTCTGGACACTCTGTTAGGGGGATGGACAGAGGAACTCTGTTCTGCCAGTTCATTCCTAGTGGCTGCAGCCATATTGACATGGCATTGATTGGGACTCCATTGCCCCAATGTGTCCCGTCCTTATGGAGAAGCTAAAATCTTGTGTGGTCTTTTTGAAATTAGGTCTACAGTCTCTGGCTCCTTCCATGCACAGTGAGAAACAAGATCTATGAGCTTGTTAGCCATGGGGGTTTACCCAAGAAGTAGACAGGCCAGGCCCAAAAGTCTCCAGGAACACTGATTCCTCCGAGAGGGGGTGTCAGAGGACCAACCACCTTTTTGTTTCAGGAGCCCCAGGATGTCTCCAAAGGAGATGTGCTCAGGTGGAGATCTGTGGAATCCCTCCCCTTCATCAAAATCAGTGTCCTCCATGAGAGATTCCTGGGGGGAAGCTTCGGTGTCTCCTCTTCCATGTTCTCTTTCAAGGAACTTCCTCAGTGGGGTGTGCTGGGGAAGTATCAGAAGAGATAACAATGTCCTGGCACACCAAATGAAGACTAGTTTGGACTCATCCCAGTAGAATGAATGGATGAGGCTCAGAGCCCAGAACTAGATGAGACAAGGTTGTCTGATCGGGGGGGCAGGGAAGTCACTTCTCTCGACAAAGAGGAAGCCCTCTCCACAACCTAAAAGGCAGAATGTCTAGGGGATACAGACGTCAATGGCAAAGGAGCTGGAATTTCTTGAACCATTGGCCCCTTCAACTCCACCAGCACTCCACCCATTGAGGGAGTTGGACCTGAGCTGTCCAGCACTGAAACCCCAAGGGGAACAGATAGCTCTGAAATTTTAAGAGTTGATTCCAACACCCCAGACCCAGTGCTTCGGCAATGACAGTCTTCCAGCTCTGAAAGGCTTGGAGCTGGTCAACTCAGGGAAACCATCAATGTCGAAGAACAGACCCAGTTCAGATCCAATGAAGACACCACCAGAGATGTCAGATCCATGACCTCTGAAACAGCAGGTCGGATCAGATTAAGAGATATCAAGGAGAGAGTGGACAAAGGATGACTCGTGGATCTGGTGAAGTCAGAGCTGGGAGTACCCCCATCTGGATCTGTGGTCTGAAAAGTTTCCTCATCATCCTATCTACACTGGCTTATGATAAGCTTCTGAAAAATCAAAGAGATGATGTGGTGGATGGAGGTCTGGAATGTCTATGTGGAGATCCCTCCAGGAAAGGAGAATAGAGCTGTGAATAAACTGGATTAAATAAGAGCTGAGGAGTAAGGAACTGAAGAGATCTAGATTTTGAACAGTCAGATCCGAGACAGATGGAGCTGATTTCTTATGCTTTTAGAAGCAGGCTCCAAAGAAGAAGCTGATGAGGAAGAACAGTTTAGAGACCTCGTAAGGGACTCCTTTTCCCTGGAAGATGAATCCAACTTACCCTTGTCAGACTTTCTGGTAGGGGTTTGAGCTCCAGGAATTGAAGAAGTACATGAAGAAGGAAGAAGGCCTCTTATGACCAATTTATTCTTTCAGTCAGTTAAGGCTGTGGAGTTAAATCCAGAGTAGATCAAACAATCTGCATCCAAGTGAGTGGGACCTAAACAATACACACTTTCCCTGTGGATATCTGAGTTGGGAAGCTTATGCCCACATGTAAGTCACTTTTTTAACCCCGTTGGTTTGCCAGCCATGTTGTATAATAAACACAACTATTTTGGCTTAGTAGAGAAACACCTAAAACACTACAAATAGAAAAGCCTTTTTTTTGTGACAGAAAAAAAGGAGAATAAGTTAGAAAGAAATCAGCCAGGTTAACTGTTTGAAATGGAGCAAGTCTTAACTTCTCTAATACAAAATTAGGATTCCCAAGGAGGGGCCATCAGTTTTCTTGGAGGCCTCTTAAACAAAGCTCCTTTCAAAAACATTCTGATATGAGACTGCATTGAAACAGAAGGATTCATGGGCAGACATGCTGAAATTGCTGCTGATAAATGAACTTGATAGAGGAATAAGAAAGGCCATAGGAGAGTAACTCACACAAATATTGTAAAACCAGAAAAAAACTAGCCCTGAATGGGTGCTACTTATGTTGCTGGCACCAACTAGAAAACATTTTCCAGTTACTAATATATGATTTTGTAGTTGCAAGATTTTTTGTCTCCATTAGTACCTGCTGCACATCCTCAGTAAGCAGGTGAGTAAATGGAATTGACCCTATCATCCAGCCAGTCAACTGATGCTGGGGGTGGATCAAACATTCCTGATCTTGTGTGAGTAGATCCAGTCTGTGAGGAATTTTGAAGTAATTGCCCCTGGTCATTTCCAAAAGAAGGGAGAATCACAGTTACCTGGGCCAGAAGGGAGCCACCATAATGATCGTGGGGTATTCCTTCTGAATTTTCAGAACTATCCTGAATATTAGTGGAAAGGATAGAAAAGTATGCAAGAACATTCCTGTCCAAAAAAAAAAAGAAGACATATGTCTTCCAAGCCTTCTTGCATGGAGTCCTGGAAAAGAATCTTGCCAGTCAATTGTTCAGAGAGGAGGCAAAGAGATCTACTTGAGGAATGCTCCACAGATGGATCAAATCTTGGAAGACACTCGGATCTAGTTTCCATTCATGAGAGTCTTCCCTGGTCCTGGTCAGTTTGTCTGCCACACAATTTTGCTCTGACGGAATGTAGGATGCCTGTAGAGTTGCTGTGAAGATATATCCCAAGCTAAAATGGCTAGTCTGCAAAAGGGTTATGACCTGGTTTCCCCCTTGCTTGTTGATGTACCACATGACTGTGGTATTGTCTGTACCCACCTGAAGAGATTCTAGGGGCAAAAGTTGATTCAGAGAGTTGAGTGCTTTGATCAGGGAAAGTACTTCTTTGATATTTATTTTCTTGCATCTGTCCTCTGTGTCTCACACCCACTGCACTTTTATCCCTCCTGAAACTGCTCACTAAGCAAATTCTAATGCACCTGTGGTGACTGACAGCTTTGGAGCAGGGTGGGAGAAGTTGAGACCTAAATTTAAGGATATTTGATGCCTCCACCAAATTATGTCTCTCCTGACAAACCCCAGCACTGGGATTTGAAAAGATAAAGGATGTTGGTGGTGGGACCAACAGGAGTCTTGCCAAGTATATCATGAGAATCATGTATGCCATGAGACCCAAAATCCTGAGATGTTCCCTCTCAGTGACCAAAGTCTGAGTGGAAAAACTTAGAAACAGATTAAGATATAGATCTGTTTTTCTTTTCCTGTGGAAGAAATGCTCTTTGAATTGTGGTGTCTAGTTGACATCCCAGGAACACAATCCTGTGTGAAGGAGTCAGGTAAGAATTTTGAATGTTCTCTTGGAATCCCAGCTTGTGTAAGAGAGCTCTCATCCAAGAGAGAGATTCCTGACACTGAAAAATACTCTGCATAGATAAGAAATTCATCTAAATATAGAAAAATGCAGATACCTTGTTGCCTGCAATGAGCTATAACTGTAGCTATATACTTTGTGAACACTCTTGGTGCAGTGGACAGTCCAAAGGCTAAGGCAGAGAACTGATAATGTGATCCAGACACAAAACCTTAAGAACCATCTGAAGTCTGGATGAACAGGGATGTGATGATAAACATCTTTTAAGTCTAGTGTTACCAGGAAACTTGAAAGAGGAAGAAGAGGTAACACGGTGTGAATCTACATCATTTTGAATTTGGGAAATATCACAAAAAGGTTTAGGAAAAAAAGCTCCAGAGTTGGTCTACAACCATTTTCTTTCTTTGGCACTATGAACATCTTTGAATAAAAACCTCTTCCCCACCTGGGTAGGACAAACTGGTTCTATCACTCCTTGGAACACCATGTGATGAAGAACTGATGGAAACAAAAGAATCTCATCTAGAAGATGAGGAATGACCCCCTGGAAAGGAGGAATTACCTTCCACTGCCACCTGTAACCTTGATGAATGATTTTCAGAACCGATTTGTGTGAAGCTTTCTGTTGCCAAAGAGAAAACTGGAGATTCAGACTTTCTGGAAGGAAAAAGGGACCAGAGTGGGAAGGGGTTTCAAGGTATCTTGAATAGCCAATCAGACTTGTTGAACTGTCTTGGTTTTTGGAGGTTTGAAACTTCTTTTTGGAACCTCCTTGCCATTTCTTCTTAAACGTCTATATACCTGTATTCTGTTGAAACTGATTATTCTGCTTTTTACCAAAACTGGATGAGGAAATAGAAAAATCCCTGGGAAAATTGGGAAAAGGAAGGTTGAAAGATCTTAGAGATTCTCTCGATCAGCATATCCCTTTCATCACACCTTTGATCTCATCTGCAGCAGAAAGGCCAAATATTAAATATCTATCAAGGTGTGAATTTAAAATCTCATTTTAACACAATCTGGAAGGCTCTGGACATTCCTAAATGGAAAACTCCAGGCCCAAATGCATAGCTGACTTCTGGCTTAAGGTATTAATATCTTTACACAAAGATTTAGCCCTAAGTAAGAACAACTTATATGCGCATCCAGAACAGATGCCAAACTGGTTAATAACAAGAAAAATTATACTGATTAGGAGTGAACCTGTACTCCAATCTAAAAATTATAGACTAAAAACTTGCCTTCCAATGATGAACAAACTATATACAAGAATTGACGGAAGCAGAGTTTATAGCCATTTAGAAGAAAACTCAGTTATGGCAATAGAACAAAAAGGTAACAAAAGAAACCCATATGGAACAAAGGATCATTTGCTGCTAAATAAAGCCATAATGGAGAACTGTAAGAAGGAGGAGAAAAATCCACGAATGAAATAGATAGATTACAAAAGCATTTGACAGCATCCCACATTTATGGATAAAGGAATGATTTCAGATGTATAAGATACATCTTACATTGATCAACAATATTACAGTGATCATGAAACAGTGGAAAACCAGTTTGCAATTAAGCCATGACAAAGGGCAAATTATTATCCCATGGAAAAAAATTCAAAGAAGGATATTCCAGGGTCAATCTTTGTCACCACTGTTGTTTTGTCTTGCCCTTACTAATCGATTAAACTGTTTGCTTAACTGATTAGGTCTTGGTTATATTTGGCTCCCAGAAAACAACCTTGCTTAAAGATTTCTCATCTAGTTTTTCTGGATGAATTAAAACTGTATAGTTCATCAGATGATGAGTTCAAAACATAACTGCAAGTGGTTAAAACTTTCTCAGATGACAGAAGAATGCCATCTGGTCTTAATAACTGTGCAAAACCAATGCTTAAAACAGGAAAGTTGCAGTACCAAGAAAATATCAATCTAGGACGCTAATGTGATATAAAGGAACTTGAGCAGGAAGGAGTGTATAAACATTTGGCAACTGATGAAAGATCAGCAACAAAACATGAACAAATGTGAATAAAACTCAGTAATGAATACCTCATACCCTGCTCTGATGTACCTTTTGCACATCCGCAAAACAAACAGCATCAGAGCTACTAGATCTAAAAGCCTGAATTTTGCTTGCAACATAGCTAGGGCATGAAGGAGAGACAGACATGTATCTAAGAGACTTCCCTTTCACTGCAACAAACTTCCCATCCCTGTAAAACAAAGTCCCTCCCTAACCCTATTCATATCACAGGCAAGGTTTAAGTCTTTAGAATGAGTAATTCTGGTGCTGTTTGTTTTGGGGATATGCAGGAGGTCCATCAGAGTATGGTCTGACAATAGCCTGTATGTCAAGCATAGATCTCCCCTCAACAGCCTGTAGGAGACAGAATACAGGGATAGGGCCTTGAGGCAGTCTGCATAGGATATTTTACTTATGCCTTGTATTCTTTTAGTGAGGAACCTCTGTGGATGTTCCACTTGTTTGATATGTCTGGTTAGGGACACATCAAAGTGGGTAATGTACTCAATGACAAGTCTGATGAATGCTGAACACAGTGGAATAATGACTTCATATGGTCCTAGATGCCATACCTTTGTTTATGAGTTGAGCAACATACAATGATTTCCTCACTAATGTAGCCATGTGATGGTCAAAGGCTAGATTACTGTCAATGTGTGTCCCAAAGTCCCTCTACTGGGTCAGCTCTAAGGGGTGTGTTGTCAATATGGGTGGATGACTTCCTGAAGGATACTGTTATAGATTTCTTGTTATTTAGTTTTAGTCCATGGCTCAGACACCAGTTTTTTTTCTGTGTCAGCCCTTCTTGGAGAACATTTGTGTCAGTTTGGGATTCAAAGATAGCTCCTAATTTGCAATCATCTGTAAATTTAGTCAGTCAGAGACCCCTGACATTGGCCTTGACTTCAGAGAAGTAAATGTCAAAATGAAGTGGTCCAAGGACCAATCTATGAGGGACTCCACTTGTGACTGGCCTCTTTGTAGAAGTGGATTCCCCAATTCTAACGTCCTGGGTCCTGTCTGTGAGCTAGTTGGCTATCCAACAGGTGACATACGGGTTTGTAGCTAACCTCTTGAGTTTGTCAACAACTCTCAAGTGGGGTATTGTGTGAAATGTCTTGGCTGGTTCAAGGTAGGCAGTGTGAACCATTTTAACTTCAGCCATTGCTTTGGTGTCCTTCTCAAAAGAAGTCCACCAGGTTGAGTAGGCATGACCTGCACTTGACGAAACCAAACTGGGTTGGGTTCAGTGTCTGCAGGTTTACTATATCATTATCGATCATTTCCATGATAATTCTTTCCATGGCTTTGCATATAAAACTAGTGAGACTTATGGGTCTATAGATGGCCCAACTTTAAGCAGAGTGATGACTGTTGCTGTTCTCCATTCATGAGGCACGAACCCTGTTTGGAAGCTATAGTTAAATAACAATTCCAGAGGTCTTGATAGGTCATGTTTCATGCTATTTAGAAGTCATCATGGGATATTATCTGGGCTCATTTGATGCAGTGTTTGTGGCCTTAGACAGAGCATTAAGGACCTGTTCCCCTGTGACAGCAGGTGGAGTTATATTTTATGGTATTTCCTGAGGGAAGGTTGAGGGGGAGAGAGGAGTAAAGTTGGTACTGAACTTGTTGGCCAGTAGGTTTTCTATATCTTCTGGATCAGTATAGGTGGCTCCATTTACAATGAGCTCTGCACACAGTTGTGTATTGCCTCTGAGGTTGCAGACATAGCTAAAAAATGATGTTTAATGAGTTGTTCTATATTCAACAGTGGGGGGTGGCCATGGGCACCCCCTGCGCGAACGCATATGCCAATCTCGTTGTCTATAAGTGGGAAACTACATGCTTATTTTCACATCATAATTACAAGAAGGTTCTTGCATATTATAGATTTGTGGATGACATACTTTTAATATGGGATGGAACACCTGAGGAGTTAAAAAACTTTATTTGTGACCTAGAAAAGACCACAGATTTTTTAAGATTTTCCATCGAATATTCTAACTCCAATATTAATTTTCTTGATCTAAACATCAAAAAAGATGGACAAGGTGGACTAAAAACGTCACTTCATAGAAAAAAATGTTGGAAAAACACGTTATTACAATATGAAAGCATGCATCCCAGATTTATATTTAAAAACATTGTTAAGGGACAATTCACCAGAATTCATAGGATTTGTCAAGAAGAAGACCAACGTAATGTTGAATTTAACAAATTAGAACAGTTTTTCTTAGATAGGGGTTATAACTCTGATATGGTAGCTAGAACAAAAAAGATGGTTTTTGATAAGGACCTATTACAGAAGGGGTATAATACTTCTTATAGATATAATGGATATTATACACAATCTGATTCACACAAAGTCAGATGCATAATTAGTTATACTAGTGATAACAGATAGCTAACAGATATTATTACAAATAATTGGTCTATTTTAGTAACTAATGATGAAATTAGACAAATAATAGGTGAAAGACCCACTTTCACCTACAAAAACACAAAGAACTTAAAAAGGATACTATGTAATGAAAGAAGACATTTTAATCTGAATAGTAGATATACTATGGGCACCCATCCATGTGGAAAATGTAATTCCTGTCAGTGGATATCTAAAAGTAAAAGCTTTTTACATCCTGAACTTCTATTTAAATTCGAATTTAGATGCTCAGCGAATTGTGATGACAGTAATGTTGTCTATTTAGCTACATGTGAGTCATGTCCTGTATTCTACATAGGCATGACAACAAGAAGGCTTAGAGATAGAATACAGGAGCATTTATATGCAATCAGGAAGTTAGATTCGAAAAATGCATTATCCAAGCATACTATAGAATATCCGGAACACAAGTTTACTTTTAGGGTGCTACAGAAAAAAATCATTAAATATGAGGAAAGGTGACAACTTTAATGATCTAGAAAATTTAGAATTAGACTGGATCTTTAGATTTAGAGCACAACATCATCCAGGTCTTAACACCTATGTCAGCATCAGATCGTTTCTAAAGAAACGTAAATATTAATATATAAATATTCACAGAAAAATTTTAGTGACACCATTCAGATGAGTTATTTGTACAGATAATGTCCCTCTTAGTTTGTTAGTTTTCCAATGCTATATGTCATCAGTTATTGTAAACTAATGTTGTTATATAAGTCAATGGGTATATATATTTTTATATATGATACAGTTTGTTAAATTTTGTATATATGTACTACTTTTTATTACATTATATTATAGACATATTTATTTACTTTATTTATTTATCTATTTATTCATATTCATTCATATTTATTCATATTTATATCTATATATTTTCATATATATGTACATATTTATAAGTATTTTTACTACCATATGATATTTAGTGATTAAAAATAAAATAAATCACAATTTTATGAGGGATTTGTTCAATGTCTTATATTATTAATTTATAACAAGAACATTTTGTAGTCATACAATTGACATGAATAATCCAAAAAACGTACACCCAGCTACCGGACCACAGAACCAGCGCAATAAAGTTAAAAAACACACCAAGTAACATAAAATGCTGGTAACTGCATGGCAAAAAGTCGCAGAATAATCCAGGTGATAGTGGAATAAAATAATCAAAAAATACTGTTCAGTAGTATAATTGTACCGTTTAATTACAAGAAAGTAAGCACTTTCACCCGTAGGCTTCTTCAGACTTATACAATACATGACAACCCCTTGATATTTAAATAGCCCACCAATTAATTTCATTGGATGATTACAAAAAATTCATTGGTCAGGTTAATTTTGTGTAAAGCGCAACTTGTTATAACATCAAGACAAAAAGACAAAAAATGATATTTTAAAACCTTAAAACACTAGGAAATATTTCTCTAAAAACATATATGCACATTCATACATTTGTACATAAAAACCTTTCTATAGGGCAAATAAAAACATAAATAAGTATTCAATCTTTATTCAGAGACAATTCATAGGACAACATATAAATTCTAAAAACTAAAATCAAGACTGAACTTAGATCTATAGCTTCCGTGTGAGTCTTCTGTTTCTTAAACAGGGTTTAATTTGTACTTTGTCATTTAACCCTGGTGCCTGATCAGCTTTGCACCTGATAATCCATTTTAATTCACATTCAAGAGTATAGTTAACAATGTCGCCCCCTCTTGGATTAATGTCTAATTTTTGTATCACAAAAAATCTAAAAGTGTGGCTTGAACCCAGGTCTCTGTGGTGTTTGGCTAATGCATTAAAGTCAGAACCTATCCTAATATGATATATGTGTTCTCTTATGCATTCCTTCAGGGATCTATTAGTTTTTCCAATATAGAACGCTGCGCATGCCTCACACCTAGCTAGGTATATAACATTCCTACTATTACAGTTGGTCATGGTTTTAAATTTGAATACTTGCTTAGTAATTGGATGTATAAAAGTAGTACCATCATGTATATGCACACATTGATTGCATTTACCACATGGTGTAGTATTCAAGTTACCTCTGGTCGAATCTTTCCTTTCTAAATTGATCCTGGGTTTACATAATAGCCTTCTTAAATTGGGCTTATTCTTATAAAACACATTTGGTTTGGGACCTACGATCTTACTAATATCGTTATCTAGTAATAAAATGTCCCAACTTCTAACCATAAGCTCTCTCAAGTGCGAGGCATCTTTTGTAAAAAACATGGGGGCCCTAAGTTCACATTTACTAGATTCGACATTAGTGTTAGGTGAAATTAATATTTCTGAGAAGTATGGTTTCGCTGTTGTACTCCTTAATTCATTCACTTCTAATATAGTCTGTTCAATTAACTCCCTATTATAACCTCTATCTATCAACTTAACTCTCAATCCATCCAATTCATTCATGTAACCTTCAGTATTTGGATTGAGTCTAGAAGCTCTTAGTATCTGTCCTTTCATCACATTATTAAACACATAGCTAGGGTGCATGCTATTCCTATGAAGGAGTGTGTTCCTATGACATAATTTCCTGTGTATGGAAGTATTGAGCAGACCATTGCTGAGTCTATTAATAGCTACATCTAAAAATGAGATTTCTTCTCTTGAATAGTTCAAAGTAAACTTCAAGAAAGTCGTCGAATAAGAAGTTATGTACCTACCATAACGTTCCATGTTAGTTGTCTTCTCTCGCCTTCTTTCTTGCTTGATGGGTTCGGAGCCGATCCTCGGCTCCGACTCGGCACTTGCTTTAGCTCGAGAACTCCTTTTACCAGCTCGAGGCAGCCCCATATCCCATGATGCAAGGCAGTAAGTACCCAGATCTCGTTTGTTGACAAAGGGCAATAACACCAAGCATAAAATACTTCCCAAAGGAAGAAGAAACTTACAGATGGAAAAAGGACCAGGTCTGAATGGTCTTTAGCATAATAGTTTCTTATACAAGGTCTGTCCAGGCCAGGGGGAAGGAGGGAGGGTCGCAAGAAAGAAGGCGAGAGAAGACAACTAACATGGAACATTATGGTAGGTACATAACTTCTTAATGTTAAGTTGTCAATCTCGCCTTCATTCTTGCTTGATGGGACCAAGGCCCCTAGCACCTCTATCCTGGGTGGCTCAATGGAACAAACTCTTGAGGACTGTAGAGCCAAAACTGGCTCTGTCCCTGGAGGCCAAGTCCAATTTGTAATGGGAAACAAAAGTGTGAGGAGTGGCCCAAGTGGCGCTGCACAAATAGTGTCCAAAGGCAGTCTAGCTTGAAAGGCTGTAGAAGTAGCTAAACTCCTAGTTGAATGTGCTTTAGGTTTTGAGCACAGCTGTTTTCCCCTGATCGTATAAATTTCAGTGATGACCGAAGAAAGCCATCTGGACAAAGTCACTTTAGAAACAGGAAGGCCTTTTTATTATCTGCATAGGAAACAAAAAGTTGATCAGATTTTCTAAATTTTTGTTCTGTCCAAATAATATCTAAGCTGACGGTGGGCGTCAAGATAATGTAGCTTTTGTTCAGCTCTATCTGAATAGTTAGGAAAAAATACAGGAGATCAATGGATTGATTCAGATTGTTTTTGAAGCGACCTTAGGTAAAAGGATGGATTAGTTCTCAAAGATACTCTGTCTTTGTGAAAATCAAATAGGGGGTCGAACCGAAGAGCATGAAGTTCAGACACCCTCCTGGCAGATGTAATAGCCACTAGGAATAACGTTTTCCAAGAAAGATATTTTAGGGAACAAGAAACAGCTGGCTCGAAGGGGAAGAATCAAGGATGTCAGCACTAAATTTAGATCCCACTGAGGAGGAGGATTCCTGATTGGAGGCTTTAGTAGGAAAATTCCTTTCAAGAAGGCCCTGCAGAGCCTATGGGACATAATATTATGATCTGCTATCCCAACATGAAAATTAGAAATAGCAGCCAACTGAACTCTGACTGTGGAAGAAGAGGAGCCTGCATGAAAAATCTCTGCTAAGAAGTCCAGAACTGCCTGAACAGGGGCAGTAAAAGGATCAATATTTTGGGCCTTAGCCCAATAAGAGAAACGTTTCCATTTGCTTGTGTAAATCCTCCTGGTAGAGGATTTTAGTGAAGCTACTATGATATCTCTAACTGGGTTAGAGATCAAAGGAAGCCTGGCTAAGGAAGGAAGTGGAGCAACCATGCTGTGAGGTTGAGAGAAGGGACTGACCGGTGCAGCTGACCAGATTGGTGAATCAGTAGATCTGGCACTGGGTCCAGATGCCACGGCTGCACCAAAAGGTGATGATGGAGGAACGGAACCAAACTTGTCGCGGCCACTAACGGGCAATGAGAATCAATTTGGCTCTCAAAACGGTAGCTTTCTGGATCACCTGAGGGATCAGAGGAAATGGAGGGAAGGCATAAAGAAGTCCCTGGGGCCAATCCTGGGTCAGAGCGTCTCTGGGGGGATGGCCTGATAGAGGGAAGAGGCTGAAGAAGTCTGGACATTTGCTGTTTTGGGGAGTAGCAAAAAGATCGCAACATGGACGACCCCATTCCAGAAAAATCTCTTCCGCTATGGATTGCTTGAGAGACCACTCGTGAGGCATGAGAATAGCTCTGCTCAATCTGTCCGCTATAATGTTGGTTTTCCCAGGGATATGCGTTGCTACCAGAAACCGATGAGAGGAGATCGCCCATTGCCATAGTCTGAGCTTCGACACAAGGGGTAGGACTTGGTTCCGCCCTGTTTGTTGATATACCAAACTACAGACATGTTGTCTGTGTGGACTGCAATTGTCCCTACGGGAAGAAAGTCGTTGAGGGCTTGCAACGTTAAAAGCACTGCTCTCATCTCCAGGACATTTATGTGCAGATGGTACTCGAACGGTTGCCACGCCCCATGAACCATCCTGCCCTGATAATGACCCCCACCCGATCAGGGAGGCATCCGTGGTGACAGTGGCTATCGGGACGGAGGTACAAAGCACCTGCCTTGGTGAACCTGAGACGATGTGATCCACCAAGCAAGATGTTCTTTGCATGTTTGTGTCACCAGAATCTGGTGACGCATTGGGAGTTGCTGGTATGACCACTGTGTGAACAGCATCCACTGAAGGAGGGACATGTAGAATCGAGCCAGGGGGAGAAGAGTAATGGCCGCAGCCATGAGACCTAATACCTTTAGAACCATTCTGGCCTGTACTTTCTTGCTGGCCAGAATGATCCTGACATGAGTCTGAATGTCTGAAACTCTTTGTTCTGTAAGGGTAGCTGACATCCGAACAGTGTTTAAGTTTGCCTATGAAGGTAATAGACTGGCAGGGCGATAAGGATGACTTTTGAAGTTGACTGAGATGCCCAAATGAGAACAAAGGTCTATTGTGTAATCCCTGGCTTGTATAAGCTGATGCCTGGTGGTGGCTGACAGGAGCCAGTCGTCGAGATCTGGAAACACCTGGAATCCTTGGCGTCTCAGGTGAGCCGTGACCACTGCCATGCATTTGGTGAACACTCTGGGGCTGTAGTGAGACCAAAGGGCAGGGCTCTGAACTGGAAATGACTGGACCCCAGCCGAAGCGGAGAAATCTCCTGGGCGTCTGTGAATTTTGATGTGATAGTACGCATCCTGAAGATCTATTGAGCACATCCAGTTGTCCTTCTGTAAGAAGGGCAGAATTGACTGAAGAGTGACCATTCGGAATCTTGTCTTCCTGACAGACTTGTTGAGTCTACTGAGATCCAATATTGGTCTCCAGTCTCCCGTCTTTTGGGGACCAAAAGAACCTTGAGTAGATTCCGGGCTCTGAATGGTCTATTGTAACTGGCTGAATGGCTCTTTTTTGCAGTAGTTTTGCGATTTCTAACTCTGCAATGTCCCTTAGACCGGGTGGTACATCTGGAAGGGAACTTGAGGGAAAGGGACTTTCCTCGAAAGGAATTATGTAACCCTTGGATATGATCGACTGTACCCATCTGTCTTGAGTGAGGGAATGCCAGGCTTCTGGGTACAGTGATAATCTTCCCCCGACTGCCTCCAAGGAGGGACAGCCGGGCAACACCTCAGGGATGCTGAAAGGGCTTATCAGAGAGAGGCTCCCTGTTTCCCTGGTTCTTGGACCCCTCTGCCTCTAGAGCGTCTGTTGTTGTTACCCCTCTGCCTCTAGGGGTAAACTGACCACGTGAATCCGCGTGACTCCTTGGGATTTACGGAACCACATCTTCCCACCCTTCTGTCCTTTGGGATAAGGCCTAGAAGGGATGGAAAAATGGACTCCAACAGCAGAAAGAGTCTTGCCGTCCTGCTCACACCTGGTCAAGGTCTCCTTCACCTGAGGGCCAAACAAAGCTGACCCATCAAAGGGAGAATTTGTGAAGGACGCCTTAAAGGGATCCACAAAATCACATAGCCGCATCCAGGCTTGGCGTCTAAGAGCCACACCTGTGCCTGCGGCTCTACTCGCTCCATCCGCAGCATAAGATATTAGCCGCATGGAGGAGTTAGCAATGGAATTGTGGGTTCCTAGCTGCGAAGCAATCTTTTCTTGAGCCCCTGCAGCTGTAGGATCCTGAACTACTTCTCCCAGCTCCTTCAGGATATCTCTCTGGAGTCTGGTGAAGTGACAAAGATAATTCAGCGACGCATAGCAAAGGTCGCTGAGGAAAACATCCGCTTGCATACCTATCCATGGTCCTAGAGTCCTTATTAGGAGGATGGACGGGCACGGAAGGATCTGCAAGTTCCTTTTGGTGGCGCAGCCACCCCCCTGGCATCAGGGGGGGCACCCCTGGTAAGGAAATGTTTGTTACTAGGGCAGTGATAAATTTAGAAGGCCTCCTAGGGACTGGCTCTACAGAGTCAGGAGCTGTCCACGCCTTTCGTGCAATAACCTGCATAAGGGGGTCGAAAGGCGGAGACACCCAGGAGGTGGAGGGCCGAGATCCAAACACCTCTAGGTATACTGACTCATCCTCAGAGGGATTGTTGGTGGGCCAGTTTCCCCTCTGTTTTAGAAGTTCTAGGATGTCTGAAAAGGAGACATCCTCAGAGGGGGATCTAGGGGACCCCTCTGACTCATCAAAGTCAGTATCCGCCGTGACAGACCCGGGAGTCTACATGCTTCCTCTTACAAGTCCTCTTCCTAGGAGGATCTCCCGAAACATCAGGAGAATCCTCGGAAGAGGGGAAATTCCCAATGGGGAAACCTGAGGCGGAGGATCTCTGGGTCCTGTAGCAAGAGAAGTGGCAGAGATGTCAACAGGTACAATAGAGGGAGGAGCTACGGAAGAGACTGCTGACTGATACCAGTGACCAGTACACTCTTCATCACCTCGAATGCTCCCTCCCAGGCAGGTCCGAGAGAACCCGCTCCAAGAGCTAGGAACTCCAGGGGCCACCGAAGGGAAGTCTCCGAGGCAGATGTCGGAGCCGAGCTCACCAAGGCCGAGGCTCCAAGGGAAGAGCGGGCTCGGACAAGGGTCCGATGCCACTCACCCCCTCGGAGGAGACCATGGAAGCCCGACCACCGAATCCCTCTAAGGAAGAGGAGATAAGAGTAGGGGCTGAAGGAACAGAAGGGGTATCCGTCCTCCAGCCGTAGCAGTAACCATGCCCGAAGACTCCAACTCCAAACTCTGGGGTAGAGTTGAAGGAGGAACTGTAACGGGGTGTGGACCAACAGTCGTCTGCTGAGACGGACTGTGTAGCATTTGGGCCAGTACCTGTGACTTGAGTAATCTACTGACCACTCTCTCTAGGTCATGATCTGACAACCTGGATGACCTTGAAGATCGGCTCCGATGGCTCCGCTCCGATAGAAGAGGGGAGGCGGGAGCCGAAAGTATCGGCCCCAAGGAAGGAGACCTGGACCTCTTCCTGGAAGGGGCCATCGGAGCCGATACTACAGATCCTGTCGGCACCGACTTCTCGGAGCCGACAGAACGTCTCGATGTATCGGCTCCAGCCGGAGCCGATACAGCTACAGTAACGGTGTCGGAGCCGATGGGAGCCGACACCAATGCCTGTGCCACATGGGTGTCGGAGCCGATCGGAGCCGACATCGAAGTGGTCAAAACAGATTCGGCACCGATAGCCATCGGGCCAAAGCTTTGTGGATCAGAATCGGCTCCAGCCGAGCCGATCTCGACTCAATACGAGTCGGAGCCGAGGCCGCAGGCTTAGAAACAGAAGCCTGGGCCTTGGCAGTTTTAGTTGATTTTGTGGAGCCGACTTAGCCGGAGAGCCCTCCGGCTTAAGAAGACCCCTGAGAATCAACTTGTCTCTCCTGCAGGACTCTCTGGCTGAAGGAGTGACAAATAGCACAGGAGTCCTGCAGGTGAAGAGGGCCCAAACAATACAGGCAAGAAGTGTGACCGTCTGTCAGAGACATCTTCTGACAGCACGAGTCACACTTCTTAAAACCTGAAACCCTCTCATTTGACATGGTGCGAAACACACACACACAGACACACCAGTCAAAATTAAATTAAACAAAATACCAAGAGGTATTTTATAAAACACCAACACACACACCCTAACAGGGGGTGGGATAGGGAAAATTGACTAACAAAAATTAAAAGAGACAGGGATTTCTGTCAGAAAAGGGTAGAAATAGATTTAAACTATCAAAAATTAGTTTTAAACTAAAAGGGGCTTGAAAAATCACAAATGTGAACTACTTACCAGGAGCTGGTAAAGAGAAGACCTCCCAAGCGAAGCGGCAAATGAGATCTGGGTACTTACTGCCTTGCATCATGGGATATGGGGCTGCCTCGAGCTGGTAAAAGGAGTTCTCGAGCTAAAGCAAGTGCCGAGTCGGAGCCGAGGATCGGCTCCGAACCCATCAAGCAAGAATGAAGGCGAGATTGACAACTTAACATCTATTCATTAGTTCCACGAATTCCAAGAGTGTATTAACGTCACCAAGCCAAACGAAAAAAAGGTCATCTACAAACCTCCGATATATACCCACATATTTCACAAATAAGTCCGTCTTGAATAGAACCCTTTCTTCCCACCATGCCATAACTAGGTTGGCGTAGCTATTGGCACAAGAAGTGCCCATAGCTACGCCATCCTTCTGTAGGAAAGTTTCATTGTTAAACATAAAAATGTTGTTCGTCAAAATAGTTTCAAGGAAAAGGGTTATTAGATCAATTTTCTCCACAGAAAAATCAGAATGGTCTCTTAAGTAATCCTGTATATATTGAATTCCCATTTCATTGGGAATCATGGTGAACAAGCTGACCACATCTAAAGTCACCAAAATGTATGGTAAATAATCATCCAAACCCTTTGTATATGAGTATAAATCAAGCAAAAATTGTTTGCTATCTCTCAAAATAGTACTATTCCTGTCAACCATGGGTCTTAAGTGATACTCTGTAAAGACTGACAGAGGTTCCGTGATCCAACCCTGGCCTGCCACTATTGGTCTCATGGGGGGTTTTAACTGTGACTTATGGACCTTCGGTAAACCTTGGACAACAGGTATAAGAGGATTCTTGACCATAAGGTAATCATATAAATCCTTGGTGGTAGTAAATGTAGCAAGTAGCTCATCTAACATATAATATGTTTGAAAAACCTTGTCTGTTACAGTTTTCATGTCTATTTGGGTATAAAACCTAGCATCACTCAGGTGTTCTAACATAATGGAGTCATATTCCTCAACATCCATAAGCACAATAGGCCCACCTTTGTCAGCTGGCCTAATAACCAAGTTCTGATCATTCCTAAGGTCTTTCAGTGCCTGTCTTTGAAGAAAATTCAAATTATTTTTATACTTCATTCCCTTGCTTGTTTGAAAATATTCATGTATATCATTTTCCAATTTCCTAGAAAAAACGTCCACTATCGGATGTAATGGTGGAATATATGTACTATTGGTGCGAAAACGGGGACCATTCTCTATGCTGTTAGTCCCACCAAAATCTAATTTAAGTTGTACATTCCTAACAAACATTTTGGCATCTATAATAGAATCAACAACATTACTTCTTTCAGTGGGAATGAAACTAAGGCCCTTATTTAAAACTTGTGTTCCATGTATAGTCAAAATTCTATTGGATAAATTAACTATCAACGAGTGGTTTTCTCCCACATTTTTTTCAAGGTGGGACCATGATGTTCCTCGTTGGACCCTTTTCTTTTTTGTCTCCCCCTGGATTATTCTGCGACTTTTTGCCACACAGTTACCAGCATTTTATGTTACTTGGTGTGTTTTTTAACTTTATTGCGCTGGTTCTGTGGTCCGGTAGCTGGGTGTACGTTTTTTGGATTATTTATTACAGTATTTACCTGACATACCAGCTTAAAGGAATGGCGGAGAGTCCTAATAGCAATGTTAACATTGAGCTTGCTTATAAGCCTGTAACTTTAAGTAATGAGCGGTTTCAAGTTTGTGTGACCGGCAGAGACAATCTACTGTTGGAGTATGAACCTAACGTTGAATCGAATGATGGCGTTTCCGACAACGAAAATGTCCTGAAGTTATCGGAGGATTTAGAAGTTTTGGAGAATGAATTATTGAGACTGAAAAAACTACAGTTACAGAGACAGTATTTCGAGGCATGTTTGGCAAAAAAGATTATACCTCGTGGGTTACGTGTTCTAAAAATGCCCACGTCAGGTAATAGACTTCCTGATTTACTTTACAAATGGCAACAGCTCAATATTGAGCTTAGTTATAAGTATATGAATTTACTTATTGAATATCACACACCAGAAGAAGATGAATTGAGAAGTAAAGTTAACAAATTGTTTAATAACATTAAAGCAAAGTATCTGGGTGGCAGTACGGATGGTAAACTTGAGAAAGTACTTGATAATGTTTTAATGTATGAGAGACGCATGCTGGAACAAAAAAAGAATAAAATAATGAGAGATTTAAGGGATTTTAAAAACTCACATGTTTTTACTTGGCCGAGACAACGTATGAGCAACATGAATGTGAATTTTGCACAGCATGGTAGTTCAAATGTTCCTGTTGAGAATGTTATTAACAATGTTCAAAATATACATGCTAGGAATGAGATCTCTTCTGCTGAAATCTCTTCTGTTGATACTGTCTGTATTCCAACTGTTAAAACTTTGAATAGTACTGGCCTAGTTGCACAGAATGAACCTTTGGTAGCAGAGAATGTTACCAATATTGTTACTAATAATACGATATGTTCACAGGATATTGTAGAATTAAATACGTCTCCAGTTGAGGCTATTAATACCATTAGCAATAATTATACTGTCCCTATGAATACAGAGGCAGTAGTTAGACGTAAAACAGGAAATAGGAATATATCTTCACCTTTACGTCCTGCTGTTGATAGACCTGCATGTACCCCTTTCCCCATAGCTCAGGATCAATTCCTGGGGAGGAGGCGTTCACTAAGCAGGGGCAGACAGAAAAGAAAAGGGTCCAACGAGGAACAACATGGTCCCACCTTGAAAAAAATGTGGGAGAAAACCACTCGTTGATAGTTAATTTATCCAATAGAATTTTGACTATATATGAAACACAAGTTTTAAATAAGGGCCTTAGTTTCATTCCCACTGAAAGAAGTAATGTTGTTGATTCTATTATAGATGCCAAAATGTTTGTTAGGAATGTACAACTTAAATTAGATTTTGGTGGGACTAACAGTATAGAGAATGGTCCCCGTTTTCGCACCAATAGTACATATATTCCACCATTACATCCGATAGTGGACGTTTTTTCTAGGAAATTGGAAAATGATATACATGAATATTTTCAAACAAGCAAGGGAATGAAGTATAAAAATAATTTGAATTTTCTTCAAAGACAGGCACTGAAAGACCTTAGGAATGATCAGAACTTGGTTATTAGGCCAGCTGACAAAGGTGGGCCTATTGTGCTTATGGACGTTGAGGAATATGACTCCATTATGTTAGAACACCTGAGTGATGCTAGGTTTTATACCCAAATAGACATGAAAACTGTAACAGACAAGGTTTTTCAAACATATTATATGTTAGATGAGCTACTTGCTACATTTACTATCACCAAGGATTTATATGATTACCTTATGGTCAAGAATCCTCTTATACCTGTTGTCCAAGGTTTACCGAAGGTCCATAAGTCACAGTTAAAACCCCCCATGAGACCAATAGTGGCAGGTCAGGGTTGGATCACGGAACCTCTGTCAATCTTTACAGAGTATCACTTAAGACCCATGGTTGACAGGAATAGTACTATTTTGAGAGATAGCAAACAATTTTTGCTTGATTTATACTCATATACAAAGGGTTTGGATGATTATTTACCATACATTTTGGTGACTTTAGATGTGGTCAGCTTGTTCACCATGATTCCCAATGAAATGGGAATTCAATATATACAGGATTACTTAAGAGACCATTCTGATTTTTCTGTGGAGAAAATTGATCTAATAACCCTTTTCCGTGAAACTATTTTGACGAACAACATTTTTATGTTTAACAATGAAACTTTCCTACAGAAGGATGGCGTAGCTATGGGCACTTCTTGTGCCAATAGCTACGCCAACCTAGTTATGGCATGGTGGGAAGAAAGGGTTCTATTCAAGACGGACTTATTTGTGAAATATGTGGGTATATATCGGAGGTTTGTAGACGACCTTTTTTTCGTTTGGCTTGGTGACGTTAATACACTCTTGGAATTCGTGGAACTAATGAATAGTTCGACGACTTTCTTGAAGTTTACTTTGAACTATTCAAGAGATGAAATCTCATTTTTAGATGTAGCTATTAATAGACTCAGCAATGGTCTGCTCAATACTTCCATACACAGGAAATTATGTCATAGGAACACACTCCTTCATAGGAATAGCATGCACCCTAGCTATGTGTTTAATAATGTGATGAAAGGACAGATACTAAGAGCTTCTAGACTCAATCCAAATACTGAAGGTTACATGAATGAATTGGATGGATTGAGAGTTAAGTTGATAGATAGAGGTTATAATAGGGAGTTAATTGAACAGACTATATTAGAAGTGAATGAATTAAAGAGTACAACAGCGAAACCATACTTCTCAGAAATATTAATTTCACCTAACACTAATGTCGAATCTAGTAAATGTGAACTTAGGGCCCCCATGTTTTTTACAAAAGATGCCTCGCACTTGAGAGAGCTTATGGTTAGAAGTTGGGACATTTTATTACTAGATAACGATATTAGTAAGATCGTAGGTCCCAAACCAAATGTGTTTTATAAGAATAAGCCCAATTTAAGAAGGCTATTATGTAAACCCAGGATCAATTTAGAAAGGAAATATTCGACCAGAGGTAACTTGAATACTACACCATGTGGTAAATGCAATCAATGTGTGCATATACATGATGGTACTACTTTTATACATCCAATTACTAAGCAAGTATTCAAATTTAAAACCATGACCAACTGTAATAGTAGGAATGTTATATACCTAGCTAGGTGTGAGGCATGCGCAGCGTTCTATATCGGAAAAACTAATAGATCCCTGAAGGAACGCATAAGAGAACACATATATCATATTAGGATAGGTTCTGACTTTAATGCATTAGCCAAACACCACAGAGACCTGGGTTCAAGCCACACTTTTAGATTTTTTGTGATACAAAAATTAGACATTAATCCAAGAGGGGGCGACATTGTTAACTATACTCTTGAATGTGAATTAAAATGGATTATCAGGTGCAAAGCTGATCAGGCACCAGGGTTAAATGACAAAGTACAAATTAAACCCTGTTTAAGAAACAGAAGACTCACACGGAAGCTATAGATCTAAGTTCAGTCTTGATTTTAGTTTTTAGAATTTATATGTTGTCCTATGAATTGTCTCTGAATAAAGATTGAATACTTATTTATGTTTTTATTTGCCCTATAGAAAGGTTTTTATGTACAAATGTATGAATGTGCATATATGTTTTTAGAGAAATATTTCCTAGTGTTTTAAGGTTTTAAAATATCATTTTTTGTCTTGATGTTATAACAAGTTGCGCTTTACACAAAATTAACCAGACCAATGAATTTTTTGTAATCATCCAATGAAATTAATTGGTGGGCTATTTAAATATCAAGGGGTTGTCATGTATTGCATAAGTCTGAAGAAGCCTACGGGTGAAAGCGCTTACTTTCTTGTAATTAAACGGTACAATTATACTACTGAACAGTATTTTTTGATTATTTTATTCCACTATCACCTGGATTATTCTGCGACTTTTTGCCACACAGTTACCAGCATTTTATACAATTGACATGAATGAATTTCTTTATAGGGGTATATTAGTTGAACTCTCAATATAAAATTTTAATATACTCATTTTATTTATTAAGTCTTTTGATGCAAGCACTTTGATGTTCAGTTTTTATTCATATACATGTTTTAGAAAATGTACTTTTCAGGTCATTTTGTTTTATTTGCCAGGTTGCTGGTGTGTTTTTTTATATATACATTACGACAATTTGGGTGGTTGTTCTTTCATATATAATATATTTGCATTGTTTAGCTGGGACTTGACGTAATAACTTATATTTTGTTTGATTTTTGTCAGTTTCACTTTGACAGTTTACAAGCTTAAACGCTTGAGAGACACTAGCAATATATTGAAAATGTCTGTATCAATTAATGCATTAATTAGAGGTAAATTGTTTGATTAGAATCAATTAATTAATTGTACTTGTGCTATATATACAGAGAGATAAATTGTTTTTGTATTCAGTCTGAAGAAGCGTGCCCTTGGATGCACGCGAAAGCGCTCATTCTTTATTTAATAAAGACTTCGTTTTTTACGTGGTGGTTGAACTCCAATTTTTCGTTATAGCACTAAAAAATGAATTGTGGTTGTTCTTGGCCTGGGAGGCCCAATTTACATCAAACTTGGCTTTGGTAGACTTTATTTGTTCTCTGAGTTGTTTGTTTAGTTTGATGAGAGTGCTTTTATCCTGCTGGGTGCTGCACCTCCTAATGTTTGCCATGATTTTCTTCCCTCTGTTATATCGCCTACTGATTTTGTGATTCCACCAGGGTGGCTTGTTTTTTGAGACAGTCCTGTACTTCTTCCTGGTGGGTGCAGCTGCCTCTGTGCGGCTATTAACATGCTTGCATAGGGTTTCTCTAAACAGTTCTGAATAGGCAGCAGTGTTCTCATGATTTATTGGGGGGAGGGGGGGCTTGAAATTGAGCCAGGTTATCACTTAATAGGAGGAAGTTAGCCTTAGAGTACTTTCTGAATATTCCAGGGTTAGCTGGGTTCCAGGTTTTAATTTTACATCAAAGGAGGCCATTTTGTGGTCTTACATTACTAGGGAAGACATTACACTAGGGAGTGTACAGCACTCTCCCATATTAGTGAGGATCAGATCCAGTATGGTTGAACCCCTGGTTAATTTATTGACAATCTGTCCAGGGAGTTTGTGTTCACAAAATCCAGGAATCTCTGTGCCTGTAGATTTGGTGTCATATAGGATTCTCAGTTAATAGTGGGGTAATTAAAGTCACCCATGAATATGGTATTGGGTTGGATGGAGAGTGTTTCCAGTAAATTTAAATACATGGCATGGGTTTCCTGGGTCATTTTAAGTAAAGGTGAAATACTTAAATTACCATTTAGACTCAGATGCTTAGTGGCATTCAGTTTCACAATCCATTTTAATTCAGCACATTCAGTTCTATTTTTAATATCACCTCCCCTGCCATTGCTAAAAATCTTGCCATAAACTTACAATGATGTTCCTTATGAGTGCTGACATTACTGTTTCTAATATCATAACTATAATGATAAATTCTTTCTTTAAACTATCTGTTGGTCTTACCTACATAAAAGCAATTATATTTTGGCATAAAGCTATATACGCCAAATCAGTGCTGTAACATAAAATTTACATTTATAAATGCATTTAGTCAATGGTTGCTGACACATATCGTTTTCAAAATATACATGCAATAATTACATTTAAAGCATGCTTTTGTTCCTTTACTCCTAATATTCAGAGATCTACTTACATTCAATGATTTATAACATAACTTTTAGTTATGTACTTACCATAACTTTAGATGTTTGGGATCCATCTCGCCTACATTCTGTACTGATGGGTTCGGAGCCGATCCTCGGCTCCAACTCAGCACGCTATGCAATAGAGCGAAGTCTCTAATTGGCTGAGCTATTCTATATCCCAGGATGCACCACCACCAATTCCCCAGATCTTGTTTGTCCGCACTCATGCACCCACACATGCACTGCTGATATAACATTGCCAGATGTTTCAAGATGAAACGGTTGAACTCGAACCGTCCGGTCTCTTCTGATCTCCAAGGCAGGGGGAAGGAGGGTGGGTATTAGGAATGTAGGCGAGATGGATCCCAAACATCTAAAGTTATGGTAAGTACATAACTAAAAGATGTTATGTGAGCCTATCTCACCTACATTCTGTACTGATGGGACAGCGTCCCTAGCACCTGATTCCTGGGTGGCTCACTGTAAAACACTCCTGAGAACTGTGGAACCGAAGGAAGCTCACCCCCGAGATGCCACATCCAATTTGTAATGAGAAATAAAGGTGTGAGGAGAGGACCAGGTAGCCGCAGCACAAATGTCACTAATGGCAAGCTTGGAATGAAAGGCTGTAGAAGTAGCCATAGCCCTTGTAGAATGAGCTTTCACAGTGGTTGTAAGCTCTCTATTAGAAAGAAAATAAATATGACTGATACAGTCTCTGATCCACTTGGCAATAGTGACCTTCATGATGGCTTTGCCCAATTTATTGTCTGAAAAGGACACAAACAACTGATCTGTTTTTCGTGTTTGGTGCGTCCTATCTAAGTAGAAACGCAATTGTCTGTGGACATCCAATGAATGGAAGATATATTCTGCTCTGTCTGAGTAATTGGGGAAGAAAACTGGAAGTTCCAAAGACTGTTGAAGACAGAAACTCGAACAAACTTTGGGAACAAAAGATGGATTAGGCCTAAGGGATACTCTATCCTTGTGAAAAACCAGGTACGGCGGGTTGACACATAGGGCTTGAAGTTCCGAAACTCTTCTGGCTGATGTAATTGCCACCAAAAAAGTGGTCTTCCAGGAAAGAAATTTCAAGTCAGAAGTTGCTGCCGGTTCAAAGGGGGAAGAGGTCAAGGCACCTAATACGAAATTGAGATCCCATGGTGGAGCAGGATGAGAAACTGGAGGACGTAGCAGCCCAGCACCTTTCATGAAGGCTTTACACAACTTATTGCTCATCAAAGGTGGGTCTATACTTGCATGAAAATTAGAAATAGCTGCTAATTGAACCTTAATGGTAGAGACCGAAGAACCTTGACTGAATAGGGAAGCTAAGAATTTCAAAACGTCCGCCACCGGGGCAGTAATGGGATCTAAACCCCGGAGTTGGGCCCAAATGGTGAATCTCTTCCATTTACTATTATACATTTTCTTAGTCGAATTCTTGTGGGCTGAGGACAAGATATGTATAACTTCTGAGTCTAAAACCTGGTTCCTGACTATAGTCGGAAGTGGAGGAGCCAAGCTGTTAACTTCAGTGAGTGAAGGGACTGGTGAAGCTGTCCCGACTGGTGGATCAAGAGATCTGGAACCTGGTCCAGGAACCATGGACCGCCCAGTGCGTATTTCCGAAGAAATGGCAGCCAGACTTGACGAGGCCAGTATGGGGCAACTAAAATCATCTTGCACTGCAAGTGAATCACCTTCTGGATCACCATGGGGAGAAGGGGAACCGGAGGAAAGGCGTACAGTAAGCCGGTGGGCCAAGCTTGGACTAGGGCGTCCTTGGGAAACCTCCCCAGACTCGGGGTAAGAGAAAAGAACCGTAGACATTTCGTGTTGAGGGGAGTTGCAAAGAGGTCGCAACAAGGAGTTCCCCATCTTCTGAAGATCTGAGATGCTACTCTGTCATTCAGAGACCACTCATGCGGGGAGAGAATGGTTCTGCTCAGTCTGTCGGCTATCACATTGGATCTCCCCGGAATATGTGTTGCTACCAAGAAACGGTTGGTTGCAACAGCCCAATTCCATACTCTCATGGCCTCTCTGCAAAGAGGGTAGGACCTGGTCCCTCCCTGCTTGTTCAGGTACCAGACTACTGACATGTTGTTGGACTGAACGGCAATCATACCTTGGGGGAGGTAGCAGTGTAGTGCTTGAAGCGACAGAAGCACTGCCCTCATTTCCAGTATGTTGATGTGTAGGGAAGTCTCGTCGGGGTGCCACTTATCTTGAACTGACCTGCCCAGGTAATGTCCCCCCCACCCCGTCTGGGAGGCGTCCGTAGTCAAAGTGGCCACTGGAGGAGGAGGAACGAAAGGTCGCCCCTGATCCAGGTTGGACGAGGTAAGCCACCAACGGAGGTCCTGTTTGCACGTCTCCGTAATTATAATTTGGTGACTGAGAGGAAGTTCCTGATACGACCACTGGACCGACAGGAGCCACTGGAGAATCCTCATGTGTAATCTTGCTAAGGCGACCAGGAGAACGGCAGCCGACATGGAACCCAACAGTTGTAGGACCATCCTTGCTGGGGCTCGGTGTTTGAGGAGCAATGCTCGGACTTGAGATTGTAATGTTTCTATTCTCTCTGTAGGAAGATAGACCCACATTTGCCTTGAGTCTATGTCTACCCCGATAAACCGTATAAGCTGAGATGGCAGCAACACAGACTTTGCCCAATTGAAGGTGATTCCTAGGGAGGTTCCTAGAGATATAGTGGCTGCTAGGTTCTGTAATAGTAGATGCCTGGAGGTGGCAGTTAGGAGCCAGTCGTCTAGATACGGAAACACCTGGAATCCTAGACTCCTCAGGTGAGCAGTCACCACTGCCAAACATTTGGTGAACACCCTGGGGGCTGTGGTGAGACCAAAGGGCAGTGCGCAGAACTGGAAATGACTGTCTCCCAGGCTGAAGCGCAGATGTCTCCTGGACGCCTGATGTACCAGAATGTGATAATAGGTGTCCTTGAGATCTATGGAGCACATCCAAACACCTTTCTCCAGTAGCGGGAGAATGGATTGTAAGGTGACCATCCGGAACTTGGACTTCTTGACTGATCGATTCAGGTTGCTGAGATCCAAAATGGGCCTCAAGTCCCCGGTCTTTTTTGGCACTAAAAAGAATTTTGAGTAAGTCCCTAATCCGGTCTGGTCTACGGGGACCGGTTGGATGACTCCTTTTTGAAGCAGCTTTGAAATTTTGATGGCTGCAATATCCCGTTGACTGGGTGGGGGGGTCCGGGATTTTCCTGGATGGAGGGGGGGTGTGAAAAGGGGATGACGTAACCTCCGGCGATGATTTGAGCACCCATTGGTCCTGAGTGATACTCTCCCAGGCCTTTAAGTGCCTTGAAAAACGACTCCCGACTGGCTCCGGAGCTGCGCAGTCGGGCAATCCTTCAGGGATGCTGAGAGGTTGAAGAGCCACAAAAGGACTTGCGGTCTCCAGTGTTGCGGGGGCCTCTGCCACCTCTGGGACGGTGTCTTCCGGAAAAATTTCCCCCTCCTCTGCCTCTAGAGGGGGGATCGTCCTGCTGTGAGGGGTAATTCTTCTGAGATTTACGGAACCACATTTTCCCTCCTCTTTTAGCCTTGGGATAAGGCCAAAAGGGAGAGGAAAACCATGCTCCTACGGCAGTCAAAGTTTTACCCTCTTGTTCACAGCGGGTCAAGGTGTCCTTTACCTTGGGTCCAAACAAAGAGGACCCATCAAAGGGAGCGTCGGCAAAGGAAGACTTGAAGGCCTCCACAAAATGACACAGGCGGAGCCAGGCTTGTCTCCGTAGAGCAACACCCGTACCCGCCGCTCTACTCGCCCCCTCGGCTGCATACGAAATGAGCCTCATGGACGAGTTCAATATCGACGACAGGGTAGCCAACTGAGAGCTAACCGTCTGGGCTAACTGCTCAGGCAGGTTACCAGAGAGGGTATCTGAGAGTTCCTTGATCAGGTCCCTCTGAAGTCTAGTGAAGTGCGTGGGGTAATTCAGAGACCTTAATGTAAAGGCTGCTGAAGAAAGGGTGCGCTTCCCGTACCGGTCCATGCTCCTAGACTCCTTATTAGGGGGATGGACGGATGTCGAAGCCTCTGCCACATCTTTCTGGGTAGCAGATGCCACCACCATAGCATCTACAGCCACACCCTTGGTGAGAAATTCATTTTCCGGGGGCGCTGACAAAAATTTGTTAGGGCGAGCAGGCACCGGTTCCACAGAATCTGGATGTTCCCATGCCCTTCGAGAGATCAAATCCAGGAGCTCATCGAAGGGCGGAGACACCCAGGAGGCGGAGGGCTGAGCCCCGAAGGCCTTGAGGAACACCGACTCGTCAGAGGAAGGGGGTTTGGTCTGCCAGCCGCCTCGTTGCTTGAGGACTTCCAGGATGTCCGCAAAGGAGACATCATCCAAGGACGACTTGGGGGACCCTTCCGCATCATCAAGATCGGTGTCGGAGGTGATAGACTTGTCAGGGGAGTCGACGTGCTTCCTCTTGCACTGTTTTTTTTTCTTGGGGTTCCTCCGAAGACTCTTCAGAGGGACCTCCAGGAAGAGGGGGACCCCCAATGGGGGTGACCTCAGGCCCCAGGGCTCCGCTGTCTTGAGACAGGGGGACTACAAAGGACCCAGTCTCCATGCCTAGGGAAGGTGCCGGGGAGACGGTGGAGGTAGCCAAAGAAGATTTGGCCAAAGCACTCCTCATGGCTCTAAAGGCCGGACCCGCAGAATCCTGGGAAGGTCCAACCCCCAAAGCCATAACAGCAGATGGCACTCCCGCAGCCGATGCACAGAGACAGAGGCTCGGAACCGAAAACATTGGTCCCGAAGCGTCACCCCCGGGGCCGACCGAAGAGGTCCGTGTACCGAACTCCGACCCAAAGGCCGGAGTAGGAGTAAGGGTCGGAGCTGACCCGGACACCTCCATCGGCTCCACCAGCACCGACTCCAACGGTGCCGAGGCTGTTGGAGGAGGAACCAAGGCTAAAGGGTGGACCATCGGCTCTGAAGCCGACTGGGCTGGAGCTGAAACTAACTTTTTGAAGACTGGAGACTGAAACAGCCTTTGGAGCACCCTGTCATTGTCCGAATCTGACATCTTGGAAGATCGGGAGGAGATCGAACGGGTCCGACTAGACTTCTCCACCGGCTCCGAAGGACTGGGGGACCGGCTCCGAATTGTCTCGATCAAAATCGGTGCTGAAGGAGACTCCATAGTAATTTCCCTTGGTGCCGAAGAGGACTTCGGCGCCGAAGGGGAAGAGTCTGAGCGAACAACCCTCATCGGCTCCAAAATCAGCGGAGCTGATGAAGGTGATCCGCCTCTCGAAGCTCCAGCCATCGGCTCCGAAGCCAGAGGAGTTGAGGCTGGAGGCATCGAGGCAGACCGTTCCACCCTCGGCTCCAAAGTCCGTGGAGCCGATGGAGAAGCCTGCCTAGATATCTTAGTGGTCGGTTCCGACGGGCTGGTCGGAGCTGACGATTTCTTTTTCTTTGAGGAAGAAGAAGAAGAGGAAGATAAGGCCTCTTCAAAAGTAGGCTTAATAACTTCTTTTAAAATCAATTTATTTTTCCTCTCTTGGAGGACTCGAGAGGAAAAAGCATGACACACACTACAAGACTCCTGAAGGTGTTTGGGTCTTAAACAGTACATGCAAAGGGAGTGATCGTCCGTTATAGACATTTTGTAATTGTATCTAGTGCATTTTTTAAACCCAGATGGTCTGTGCTCTTTTGACATAATGCCAAACAGTTAGAAAAAAACACAGGAAAAAAATGAATAATCAGAACAAACACACTTACAGTAAAATATAAGTTAACCAAAAGGGTATTGGTCACACAACAGGAGGGCCAAGAACCCTCTAACTAAAAACGGGAACTTGATCAACTCACAAAACACTACACAAAAAGGCTCACTCACGCACGAGGGGAAGGCCCCTCTAACTTAAACGGAAACCTTTCCCTGAAAAAACAATTTTTTACCACAAAAAAGTTAAGAAAACTCACTCATACACAACGATAGCTGTTAAAACAGCTTTTTGGTTAAGTTTAAGAAAATTCCTGACAGAAAATTCTAATAAAAAAAGCACTTAGCTCAGCCAAGCTCGAGACCACGTCTTTGCTTTCTAAGCGGCAAACGAGATCTGGGGAATTGGTGGTGGTGCATCCTGGGATATAGAATAGCTCAGCCAATTAGAGATTTCGCTCTATTGCATAGCGTGCCGAGTCGGAGCCGAGGATCAGCTCCGAACCCATCAGTACAGAATGTAGGCGAGATAGGATCACATAACATCCTCTGTTTCAAAGTTTTATTATTCTTAAACTGAAAAGCTGCTACATGTGATAAATAGGGGTCTACTTTAGGACCTCGAAAGCTTAATAACTCAAATGCATATGGATCGAACCATATGCATTGAACTATTAAACAATCGAAGTCCAAAAAAAAAAATACACAAAAAAAAGAATTTAAACTAGTGTAGGCAGGGGGTAAGCCCCCCTGCACCCCCCACACCCCCCGCTACTTAAATATACCAACTCCGAGATCGCACTACATTGAAGTAAATGGAAATCTCCACCTACAGAGATTTCCGTTTAAATTTTCGATGTTTTGCACTTTCGGTGTACTCGTGTCTAGAATATCGTATTCGATATTCTCGGACTTCGAGCACATAAAGTAGACCCGATAAATAGTTTACATCTCTGAGGCAAAATGTAGAGGATGTACAAACTTATTTCCCAAGGCAGTCCATAGCCCTTAACTCCTTATCTGGGTGATGGAGCTCTGAACTCCTAAGAAATTGTGCCTTTTTGAGGTGTGCTGCTGCAGTAATGGTGTCTGGCTTAGGACAAAATAGCTCCAACCATTAGGAAGCTGGGAATCTTGTCAGAATTCTAAGGGATAAGGGCCACAGTGCTAGGGGTTTGCCATTTAGTGAGGCAGCTGTCTTTATCGTATCTGTTGTTGAGGAACCACCCAATAAAACTGCTGGATACACTATAAGACCTTTTGAAACATTGTTTGCAGGGGAAAAAAATGAGTCCAAGAGTCATCCTCCTTCTGCCACATCATCTGTAAGACAGTACAGCTGTGTAAGTTAATGTATCTTAATAGCAGCTCTTTAAATAGATCATTGTTGCAGTAGCCATAACTATACGGAACATATCCTGCATAGGATACTGGATGCCTAGCCAGTCTACAAAGCTTTAGGCCTAATTCTTGTGTGCCATGCATCTGCCCTTCGCATGAGTATGTGCTGGTATGAGGGATGTACAACTGTGTCATAACTCAAAATGTTTTTGTCCCAAATATGGAGGTTAAAGCTGTAAAGAAGATATGTTATGTCAGGTGAACAAAAGGAAACAAGGATATTCCACTCTAGTCAGGGAAGGTGCAGGAAGAAAAAAAATAAGACACCTGCACTATGTTCTTCATTAGATCACTATTACAGTAGCCAAAACTATATGAAACAACTGCCAAAGCTTGGGAGGAAAGGTTGGATGGAGAAGGGCCAGAGTCTATGATTCCCTGAAAAATAGATCCACAAAGCAACTCTGCCTGATGAATATATGTTTACTGTATTCTCTGGCTGGATTTATATATGTTTGTTGTTTTCCATACTGTGATTATTATTTCATGTATCTTATATATAATGCACATTCTATACAGTAATACCCTTGCTTGCTTGTGTCTCTAGCTTTATATCCACTGCAGTTCCATTACTGCATGCTAGTAACTGTAACTTACACATATGGTTTCTAACTCTCATTTGTACAAAATGTTTCTTTTTGTTTTCTATTATATTAGTTTGTACTTGGATCATAATTGAAAAGAGTAGCAGACCAGCTAACATGGTAAACAAATAAATAAATAGTAAAACCAGCAACGAATGAAAACGCAGTCAAGCTTGTAATATTTAGTGGAAGCATGCACTGCTGACCAAATAAAAGCTTCTAGAATATACTCTTTTCAAAAAGCCTCAAAAATGGCCACAGCTGTGACAGAATGAGCCTTGACACTTTGAGAGGGCTTTTGCCATAGTTTGAATGACAAAACTGAATAGCCTGTGTCAGCCACCTAGAAATGGTCTGTTTAAATAGTGGCTGTCACTTTTTCTTACCATCAAAGGAAACAAAATAGTTTAAATACCACGGTGGTGCTGCGGTTAGTATTGTCGCCTCACATCAAGAGGTTCTCCCGTTCGATTCACGGCTAGAGCGCCTTCTGTGTGGAGTCTGCATGTCCTCCCCATGGTCGAGTGACATTAAAGATATGCAGGTAGGTGTGAATGTGAATGAGTGCCCTTTCTTTGAAGGCTGGGTGTCAGGCTAACAACTTGGCACCATAAAAATCCACTGCAAATCATTAGCAGACTGGAGTTCTGCTGCGGCTAGCCCTAACCAGGAAAAGCCAAAAGACATTACTTTTACCACCTCTGGTCTCCCCTGAAAAGATGCAACTCACCTAGTGGGACTAAACTAGTCAACAAAGGTTAGGTAAATAAATAAATACATAAAATAAAATGGTGGCTAATTCTTTCAAACTCTTTAGTTTTGTCCATGTAAAATCTTAGCTATGTGGACACCCAAAGTGTGGAAAATTATTTCCCTTCTGTGTTTTGGTTCAGATAAAGCACAAGGAGACTAGTCATCTGTTTAGTGTAAAACAATAAACAACTTTGGGCATAAAGCAGTGGTTGTCAGTAAGACTCACTCTGTCCTTATGGAAGATCAAAAGATATCTGACCAGATGTAATAGGCTGAAATTCAAATACCTGTCTAGCAGATGTCTGAGCAATGTGGAAAGCAATCTTCCAGATTAGACATATCAGGGAGGAACAGGCTGAAGGTTCAAAAGGAGACACAGTTAACTTATAAAGAGCAAAATTTTAATCATGAGAAGGTGCCATTTCCACTCTAGGTGCTTTGTGTGTACCCCTTTCAAAAATTACTTGACTGTGAAAAAGAAGAAAGGGAGATCTAGTGGCAGAGAAGCAGAAATAGCTGAAGGTGTACCATGATATGAAGTGTATGTTAATCCTGAACTGAACAATTCACATAGGCAAAGGTGTAGCTAAGAATTCTGACCCCCCCAAAAAAAGTCTTCAGAATTGTACAGTAAAATAAAGTTTATGCCTGCTACATTTAAGTTCTGCAATACACTTATAACAGTAAAGGTTCTTCTGTCTACATCTGTAGCAAGCAGTTTGCTACAGTGTATTCCTGCCACACACAGAACACTAAAGCATGTAAGTTCTGATTGCAAATACTAGCATTCAAATGGTGGTAATGTACTGAAGAATGAATGGCTACTGTTAATTGTGTATCCTAACACTTTGCAGATGAAGTGGCTACACCCTTCACCCCACCCTAACTAAGCCACTGCAAACAGACACTGAAGAACTAGAAGAGACCTTCACTTGGGATGGGTTTAGTTCTCTATTATGACACCCGTTAGAAATATTTTCCATTTGACCAAGTATGATTTTCTAGTAACAGGTTTTAACTTTTTCAGCGACTGTTGCATGTCCTTGGGGGGAAAAGTTGCCTAAATTAGCTCAAAACCGTACCCTTCATAAAGTTAAATTGAGATGTTAAATGTTGGGGTGGATGAAGGATCCCTTATCCTTTGTGAGCAAGTCCAGTCTGTTAGTGAGTTTTTAGCAATTGCCCTTGATAGAGGAAGCAAGAAGTTGAAAAACGTCCATCACAAGATCCAGAAATTAACCACAGGTACCATAAAGGCAACTGAAACTTGCAAGAGGCAGCCAAGATACCAAAAAGGCTTTCTGCTCATGATTTGAAGAAAATATTTTAGTCTCAAGTTAGAAGCTATTCTAATACCTATAGATGATAGCTGTTCTGTTGCTATCAAGGGTGCATTTCCTTGTACAAGGTTTTATAACAGGATAAGCCATAACAGAGCAGGCTGGTGACAACATTCATAGTCATGGCTGCTGTGTTAGAGCTGGAGAGACTACAGAAAAAGCACACTGTGATTCAGGGTACAGGTCCACTCATCTTATGTGCCTGCAACCCCCCCCCCCCCCCCCCCATGGAAACAGGCATTCAGAATACTTAGGCCAGGTATGCAATGGTGTGCGATCAAGTACGCAATAGCACACTCTAAGTCTCACAGCAAATCATGTCCACACTTCAGACAGTCCATGTTAAATTACTCAGGACAGAAATTCTGTCATCTTGAGCCCAAAGCTGTTCTAGAACTAAATGAGGACTTTGTTTGCCGTGTAGTCTGTAAGATAGCACACACTGTATTACATACAGACCCTTCTAATTCCTCTTATAGTTTATTCTTAGATTAATATGCACTCTTTCTCCATCCTTAGATGATGTTTTTAATCACAGCTGCAATCTACATTAGTATTTCTTTAAGTTGTTATCTTTTGAAGCTACAAGGAGTGTCATTATTCACAATACAGGCATAATTTTTTTTCTCACGTGCAAAGAATAACTCCTGCACAAGCAGCAACATTTCTCCTTTTCCAGGACACAATCCACAGGCATAGATTCTATTCACTAAAATGAAGCATACTGATTAAGCATGTAACAGATGCAACCTCATGAATATAACAGCTACTGTACCAGACAAACTTGTCTGCAGTGTCAACTCTGTCAAGGAGAATGTAAAACATCTGGTCCAGCAGCATGCAACATTTTTGTAAATGTGAATGCATATGGAAATGTATCATAGGCACAATGCGATAGACTGTGACAGAGTAACTTAAAACTATAATCAGATCCTGAACTGTGGATCTTAAGGGAATAAACAAGAGGAATTATAGGGACACAGATCTCAGTGGAGTCAAAGTTCAGTACTACATGCACATTCTTCCTTGCACACAGACAGATGTTAAACTGATAGAATTATTTTTATTAAACACAAACTGGGTATCAGTCTATGTGACATCAACAGACATGGCACATTAAGGATGATTATACAGGAGATTTGTGGACTATTCAAATCACCAGAAATGCTAGCATAAATGGCTAATATGATACCCACACTCTCTTCTGATGTATTATCAATGAGGTACATAAAAATAACCTGCTCTACTGTATGTGTTTCAGGTGTCCAGTGCATACATTATTTGTACAACTCTGCATGGCACTCTGTACTACACATGCCTTCTGGACATGGGACTACAGTGGAAAATCTGTACTAGTACACACTACTGTTTATGCATGTACTGTGAAGTACTCACTGCTGCATAGATCACTCTGCCCTTATTTGTAATTACTCACACTTGTATATATCAGCAAATGAACACTGTAGGACTCACCACGAAACAAATTAAGACCATTGAGTCAAAAGTCATGAAACATCTTCCAAGCCAAAACGATTTATTTAAGAATGAAATACAGGATAAGCGCTTTCGCGTACTGCAACGTACGCTTCCTCAGATCTACATTAAAATGAAATCTCTCAGTTTAAATATAACTATAATTAAAACTGAGTAATCAATTAAGCAATCGCTCAATCTATCTAAAGGCTAGTTTAAAGGCATATACCAATAATAAAACATTGCATAAATGCAAAGGCATACTAACCTATAAATGTAACTCATCTATAATACATAGAACACAATCTACTTGAATATAACACCCCTATTACCTACTTAATGAACTACTATAAATTAATACTTATAAAAAATATATAGAAAAATATGTAGTAAATATACAACTTATTGGTAGTGTATGTACACCCATGAAATTATTGTCTCGGGACTGCCATTAAACACCTCTTCATCCCCAATTAAAGTTGCATTTAAACTCAATGAATACCTGCATTTAATGAATGAAGCACATCCAAATACTTAATAAAATATATAATAAAATAATAAAATAGAACCTCATAAATTGGACTTTAATAAAATGTTGATGGTCCAAAATGTATATATTCTATTAATTAAAATGAAAAAAAAAAAAATCATCCTCACATAGTTTTATAAAGCACTCAACAGTTTTACGAAGAAGGATCAAAATGCTTTAGCTAAGCATATTATTGCATTCCATAATCACACTTTTAGTTTTAGAGTTCTTCAAATTGTGGCTAAGAGTGAGAGAGGAGGGGACCATATGAACACTTTAGAGAAGGTGGAATTGGAGTGGATTTTTAAACTAAGAGCACATACACCTCCTGGTCTTAATTTATATGTTTCACTTAAACCTATACTAAGATCTAGGAAGTAAGCACCTTGGTCAGGTCTATGGTTTAGATAGGATGGGTAATTTTATAAAGTGTATATTAAATATTTATATTTATGCACATACACTGTTTATTAATTATGTCATGTATTTTAATTAATAGAATATATACGTTTTGGACCATCAACGTTTTATTAAAGTCCAATTTATGAGGTTCTATTTTATTATTTTATTATATATTTTATTAAGTATTTGGATGTGCTTCATTCATTAAATGCAGGTATTCATTGAGTTTAAATGCAACTTTAATTGGGGATGAAGAGGTGTTTAATGGCGGTCCCGAGACAATAATTTCATGAGTGTACATACACTACCAATAAGTTGTATATTTACTACATATTTTTCTATATATTTTTTATAAGTATTAATTTATAGTAGATCATTAAGTAGGTAATAGGGGTGTTATATTCTAGTAGATTGTGTTCTATGTATTATAGATGAGTTACATTTATAGGTTAGTACGCCTTTGCATTTATGCAATGTTTTATTATTGGTATATGCCTTTAAACTAGCCTTTAGATAGATTGAGTGATTGCTTAATTGATTAATCAGTTTTAATTATAGTTGTATTTAAACTGAGAGATTTCATTTTAATGTAGATCTGAGGAAGCGTACGTTGCAGTACGCGTAAGCGCTTATCCTGTATTTCATTCTTAAATAAATTGTTTTGGCTTGGAAGATGTTTCATGACTTTTGACTCAATGGTCTTAATTTGTTTCATGGTGAGTCCTACAGTGTTCATTTGCTGATATATTTCCTTTTATTCACGTGGAGACTCTGTGTGTGCTGCGGTATTTGTTTTGCAACACTTGTATATATATAACTCTGTCCATCTTCACCCTGCAGTATACTATTCAGTCCGCATTTGCAATGCCCATACCTGTAAGTACTCACACTTGCATATACTACTGTGTTCCTTTTTAAAACATGCAGTACCTAGAGCTGTATAAGTAAAGCTTCCCATGTCTGTCCTGTGTAGCATTCAGTCATATGTACAGTGGTGTGATCATGTTTGCAATGTATAGTTTTGCATTTGGATATGCTACTCTGTCCATATTTGCAGTGTGACATATCCACACATGTGTATATCATTACGTCCCTGTCTGCACTGTGTAATATCCACATGTGTCTGGGTCTGTACTGAGTAGTATCAAAATGTTTTATAAGTACACTAGCCTGCCTTTGTTTGCACTGTCTAGTGTCCACACATGTGCCTGTGTTTGATTCCACACTTCTGTACACTAGTCTGCTCATGTTTGTATTGTGTGGTATCTAAACATTTCCATATTTGTACTCTGCAGTATTCTGACTTAAGTACACTAACTGACCATGTCTGCAATGTATAGATCTGCACTAGTATACACTATTCTATAGTTCCAGTGTACCACACCTATACTTGCATGTACTACTTTGCCCTTGTTTGTAATGTAAAGTATCCACGTATGTCCAACTCCATAATGTGTAATACTCATACCTGTGTTCATAATTTTCCCATGTTTGCACTGTGTGGTACCCACAACTGTGGATCTAAAACTGCCCATGCTTGTAATTTGTAGTTTTCGCATCTGCTGTATATATTACTGTGCCTATGTCTGCACTTTGTAATGCCCACACTTGTATTCTATCTGTACCTCTGGCACAATGCCCACACGTATATATATATATATATATATATATATATATGTATATATAAACCTGCCCAGTTTACTGAAAACTGTCCTGCTTCTGTAGTTACTAAACTATCTCTTTATTTGATGTTGAAATACTATTTTGTTTAAATATAACGTATCTGTTTATCATCAGTTACACAACTGAACACTGTCATGTAACCAGCAAAGATCTGTGAAATCATACAAAGCAACATTACTGAACAAGTGAACAACAAATTAAAGTAAAAAAAAAGAGAAAAAAGTGTGAGCATTATGTATAGTATACTCTAGTAATTAAGTTATTCTACTCCAGTGCAATCAGTCTACCTGCACATATCTTTTTGGTTCATATGCTATTTAGCATACATCTCAAGTGTCCAGATTTTTGCATCATATTTTCAACATGTTCATCATAAAAAAAAGTTATGTACTTACTATAACGTTCCATGTTTGTAGTCCATCTCGCCCTTCATTCTTACATATGGATTCAGAGCCGATCCTCGGCCCCGACTCAGCTGATTACAAAGCTCAAAGTCTCTTAGCTGGCTTGTGGCAAGGTAGGTATCCCATAGTGCACTAGTAAAACCCCCAGATCTTGTTTGCTGCTAACTATAAAAGAGATAGAAAGGTTATCCAGAAAGAACAACAATAGTGAAAGGTCTCCACCCTACCAAAGGCAACATTATCCTGTCTCCAGATCCTTCCAGGACGGGGGTAGGTGGGTGGGTTCATAAGAATGAAGGGCGAGATGGACTATAAACATGGAAAGTTATGGTGTGTACATACCTTCTTTATGTTCTGTAGTCCTATCTCGCCTTCATTCTTACATATGGGACAGCGTCCCTAGCACCTTTTTCTCGGGTGGCTCATGGGAATATATTCCTGAGTACCATGGAACCAAAGGAGGCTCTACCCCTGGAGGTCAAATCCAGTTTGTAATGAGTAACAAAGGTATGAGGGGGTAACCAAAGTTGCTGCTGCACAAATACTGTCAATTGGAACTCTGGTTTGAAAGGCAGCAGACATGGACAGGGATCTTGTGGAATGAACCTTAATCTTGAACGGGAGGATCTTTCCATTGGAGGAGTAAATAAAGGAAATACAGTTGGAAATCCAGTTAGATAGAGTCACCTTAGAGACTGGCAGACCCATTCTAGTCTCAGAAAAGGACACAAGCAATTGATCTGATTTTATAAGTTCCTTAGTCCTATGGAGGTAGAACCATAACTGCCTGTGAACATCAAGTTGATGAAATTTGTACTCTGCACTGTTGGAACGATTAGGGAAAAATACAGGCTGTTCGATAGTTTGGTTCAAATTAGTCTGAGAGCAAACTTTAGGGATAAAGGAAGGATAAGTATGAAGGGAAACTCTGTCTTTGTGGAAAATCAAATAAAGAGGCTTTATTGACAGTGCTTGTAACTCTGATACCTGTCTAGCTGATGTGATAGCTACTAGAAACAAAGTCTTCCAAGACAGAAACTTCAATTGACATGAATGTGCGGGCTCAAAAGGTGGGGAAGTTAGTTTGGACAGAATGAAATTTAGATCCCACGAAGGAACAGGTTCCTGAAAGGGAGGTCTCAGCAAAGTAGTGCCTTTAAGGAAGGTTTTACATAATTTGTGGGACATCAGATTAAGCTCATGTTGTCCCAAATGAAAATTTGATATCGCTGCCAGTTGGACCCTAATTGTGGCAGCAGCTGATCCCTGATGGAAAAGTTCAGACAAAAATTCTAACATCACAGGGATGTATGCTGTGTAAGGATTTACATTTTTCTCTTTTGCCCAGATAGAAAATCTTCTCCATTTGCTAGTGTATAACTTCCTAGTGAAAGGTTTGTGGGAAGACGTAAGGATATGGGTCACAGCAGGTGAAAAATCATGAAGCCTGACTAGGGATGGATGTGGAGCAGCCATGCTGTCAAGTTGAGGGAGTGCAGGCAGGGGTGAAGGGAGCATGACATGTGTGTCAAGAGGTCTGGAACTGGGTCCAGAGTCCATGGATCGTCTAGGAGATGAGGCCCGAGAAAGGGGAAACAAATCTGATGAGGCCAGTAAGGAGTGATCAGAATCATTTTGCTTCCCAAGAGCTTTGCTTTCTGGATCACTTTGGATATGAGTGGAAAAGGAGGGAATGCATAAAGGAGTCCCGGGGCCAATCGTGAACAAGTGCGTCTCTCAGTGACTCCCCCAGAAGGGGGATAAGGGAGAAATAGCTGCTGCATTTGGCATTGATCGGGCTGGTAAAGAGATTGCAGTAAGGCTGTCCCCATTTGTGGAAGATCTGTTCTGCTACTTTCTGATTCAGAGACCACTCATGAGGCATCAATATTGCCCTGCTGAGCTTGTCGGCTATCGCATTGGTTGTCCCCGGGATATGCATTGCTACTAGAAAGCATTGGGAAGCTATCACCCACTGCCAAACACAAAGAGCATCTCGACAAAGGGGGTAAGATCAGGTTCCTCCTTGTTTGTTTAGATACCATACCACTGACATATTGTTGGATTAGATTGCTATCATCCCCAAGGGAAGAAAGTCGTGAAGTGCTTGCAACGCTAGAAGCACTGCTCTCATCTCTAGGACACTGATATGCAGGTGAGCCTTGTGATCTTGCCATGTGCCATGGATAGTCCTACCTAGATAATGCCCCCCCCCATCTGTGAGGCATCCGTGGTCACAGTGGCAACAGGTTGGCGAGGGAGGAATGGAGTGCCCGTTGTCAGCTGATTGGGCTGAATCCACCAATGAAGATCCTTTTTGCAAGAATCTGTTATGAGAATATGATGAGATAGCGGCAGCTGTTGGAGAGACCACTGGGAAAAAAAGAAGCCATTGAAGAATTCACATGTGTAATCTGGCTAGTGGGACTAGATTTATGGTAGAGCCCATGGTCCCTAAGATTTTCAGCACTGTCTTTGCCTTGACTTTCTGTAGAGGAAGCAAGCTGTAAATTTGTTGCCTGAGGTTTTGAATTCTGTCTGCAGAGAGACGAGCTAGCATGGTGATTGTGTCTATTTCTGCACCTATAAAAGTCACAAATTGAGAGGGCGATAAGGCAAACTGCTCCCAATTTATCATAATCCCCAGCTGAGAAAAGAGCTGGATGGTTGAATCTCTGGCTTGTAGGAGTAGGTGCCTGCTGGTGGCAGTCAGGAGCCAGTCGTCCAGGTACAGAAACACTTTCAATCCATAACATCTCTGGTGAGCTGTCACTACTGCCGTACATTTGGTGAACATCCTGGGGGCTGTGGTGAGACCAAAGAGCAGAACATGAAATTGGTAATGACTGGCTCCCAGCCAGAAGCATAGATGACTCCTCGATGCTCTGTCCATTTTTATGTGGTAGTACACATCTTGGAGGTCTATGGACCACATCCAATTGTCTTTTCCTAACAGAAGGAGTATAGACTGCAGTGTCACCATCGGGAACTTGGCCTTCTTTATGGATTCACTTAGTTTGCTGAGGTCCAATGTGGGCCTCCAGTCCCCTGTTCATTCTGGCACTAAAAAGAATCTGGAGTAAGTTCCGAATCCTATCTGATCTGCGGGGACAGTTTGGATGACTCTCTTTGACAGCAACTTTTGAACTTCTTCAGTTGTTTGATCCCTGTGATTGGGTGGAGCATCTGGGATCTTCTTGGGAGTGTGGGGTGGAAGAAAAAAGGCTATGGAGTATCCTCTGGTGATTATTCTTTGTACCCATTTGTCTTGGGTGATGTTTAGCCAGGCTTCTGCATACAAAGATAAGCAACCCCCGACTGACTCCAGAGAAGCACAGCCGAGCCCCACATCAGGAGCGCTGATAGGTTCAGCCTCAAAAGGAATTGCGGCCACCCTGGTTGTGCAGACCTCCCCCTGCCTCTAGGGTGATGTCTACCATTAGCTCCTCCTCCTCTGCCTCTGAAGGAGGAATCACCTTGTGCGTCCAGGAAAAAATATCTGGGACTTCTTGAACCACATTTTACCACCTCTCTGACTTTTGGGATATGGTCTAGAAGGGATGGTAAAACATACTTCCACAGCAGAGAGATTTTTCCCTTCTTGTTCGCACCTGATGAGTGTATCTTTTACCTTTGGTCCAAACAGAGAAGAACCGTCAAAGGGGGAGTTGGTAAAGGTAGACTTGAAAGGCTCTGCAAAATTACATAAGTGCATCCAGGAGTGTCTCCTAAGGGAAACTCCAGAACCCACTGCCCTACTCGCTCCGTTGGCTGCATAGGAGATCAGCCTCATGGAGGAGTTCACAATGGAATTTAAGGTAAACAACTGAGCAGTCACCTCCTCAGGGACTCCTTCAATAGATGTACCTTTAAGAGTATCTCCTAGCTCCTTGAGGAGATCTCTCTGAAGCCTAATAAAATGTGTGAGATAGTTCAGAGATCTGAGGGTAAAATCCACTGAAGAGAAGATATGCTTCCCATATCTATCCATCGTTTGAGACTCCTTTTTCAGTGGATGGACAGATGAAGAAGTCTCCGCTAGCTCCTTCTTAGTGGCTGCCGCCACCACCATGGCATCTACAGGCACACTCTTGGTCAAAAACTTTTTCTCTTTTGGGGCCGAAAGAAATTTGTTGGGTCTTCTGGGGACTGGCTCCACGGCATCAGGTGTTTCCCACACCTTTCAACTAACCAGGTCCAAGAGTTCATCAAAAGGTGGAGACACCCAAGAGGCTGAAGGATGAGACCCGAAAGCCTTCAGGTACACTGACTCCTCATCAGAAGGGGTGACAGTGGGCAAGCCGCCTCTCTGCTTCAGGATCTCTAAGATGTCTACAAAGGAGACATCATCAGAGGATGACCCTGGGGATGCTTCTGACTCCTCGCGGTCAGTGTCTGAGGTGATGGACTCATCTGGGGAATCTACATGCTTCCTCTTGCATGTCCTCTTCTGAGGGGGCTCCTCAGAAGGGTCTTCTGGGGAGGTCTCGGAAGACTGGGGGTCCACCCAACGAGGGCCCATGAGGCTGCGGGTCTCTGCTGCCAAGAGAGAGAGAGAAGGTGCTGAGACAGAGGTTGGTGCTTGAGGGGGAAGAGTATCGGTACCCTCATCATCTCGAATGCAGATCTCTCAGGCTCTGAAGACAGCCATGGATCTGAGGAAACAGAAGTAGTCCTCGGCTCCAAAGCGATTGGCTCTGAGATGGATGTAGGGTCCAAGCTCACCCTAGCTGACACATCAAGAGGGAGACTTGGCACCAAAGAGGTTCAGGTCCAAGTGTACTTGTCAGGGCCGACCGGAGAGCTTCGGCTCCTAGACACCACAGACAGCGCTGAAGGTGTTGGAGCGGAACTCTGCACCAAGACAGCCACAAGGGGAGCTGGAACCGAGGGTTCCACAACAAGCGGCACCGAAATCTCCGGCTCTGGAAGGCCTGACTCAGCTCGGAGGAGGAATCACAACAGGGAGAATGGACTCAGATGGCTCCGGAACTGACTGGGTTGGAGCCAACAACAATTTGGGCAAATCAGATGACTTCAAGAGTCTAAGCACTACTCTCTCTCTACATCCTCTTCTGAAAGGCTCTTGGAGGATCTGGATGACAGGGTGGGCAACCTGGATCTCTGTAAAATGGGAGATTGTAAAGTTGGGGAGACTGGAAAAAGCTCTCTGGACCAGCTCTGATGCAATTTTTCAGTAGTCGGCTCCAAAAAACTTGGAGCTGACACTGCAGTGTCAACATCAACCACCTCAACAGGCTCGGAGGACAGTGGAGCCAAAGAGGTAGGAGCTTTATCCAATTTTAATGTTTTCTGAGGAGGTTCAGGCTAAATAGACGGCGCCAAAGAATGTCTCTTGCCTGACTTGACCTTCTCTTTTCTAGATGAATGAGACTTGGAAGATGAAGAAGAGCTTACTAAGTCTTCCACGAAGGAAGGCTTGAGGAGACCTTTCAGAATTAATTTGTTCTTTCTCTCCTGGAGAATTCTAGAGCTAAAGGAGTGTCAGAAAGAACAAGTTTCCTGCAAGTAAATGGCTCTGAGGCAATAAATGCAATTACTGTGACCATCTGTAATCGACAATTTTTGGGAGCACTTAAGGCACTTTTTAAAACCTGAAGGCTTATTGTCTTTGGACTCTTTAGACATAGCTATAAAGAGCTCTATGAAACAGTAAGAAGGAGGACAAGGTCCTCTAATTTAAACAGGCCTCACCCTAAGAGAGATACACGCCAAATACAATGAGGACTAGGTCCTCTAACTTAAACAGGCCGAGTTCCAACAAACCAACATGCACAGAGAGGAGAAACAACAGAGGACTAGGTCCTCTAACATAAACGGGCCTAGCCCTGTTAGAAAAGATTCAAAATTAAGCAGAGGACTAGATCCTCTAACTTAAAACGGACCTAGCCATGGAAAGGAGAAAGAAGCTAAGCCGGAAAAAAAATAGAATGTTAAACAGCAAGCTAACTATGAAAAGGCAAACAACACAGCACATGATATTAATCTAGAAAAATGTCAAAAACAAGGTCCTAACATAAATGGAGACCTACAGTAATATGAACTATATCAGAAACTAGCACACAGGATACCACACAGAGAACAACAAGGGCCCAACGCCAACAAGTTCTCAAAACTAACTAAGTAAATACCAAACAACACTTCTATAAACTACCTATGAAAAAACTATCACTAATATTAAGTATAACTAGCTATATATGTCAAGAAATATCTGTAAAAATATGATAATAAAGAAAAAATTTTCAACTTAGCCACGGCCAAGCAAGGAACACTTCTGAACTCGTAGACATGGCAAACGAGATCTGGGGATTTTACTAGTGCACTATGGGATACCTACCTTGCCACGAGCCAACTAAGAGACTTTGAGCTTTGTAATCGGCTGAGCCGGAGCCGAGGATGGTATCCAAACCCATATATAAGAATGAAGGCGAGGTAGGACTACAGAACTTCATACTTCTCAGCCTTTTAGCTCAATAAATCTGGACAAAGCTTAAAATGAAGGGCGGGACAAAGGCACTAAAATAGTGACAGATTTTAAATATTGCTGTTATAAACTTAGAAAGTTGTTAAAATAACAGGATTGTGTGTGTGTGTGTGTGTGTGTGTGTGTGTGTGTGTGTGTGTGTGTGTGTGTGTGTGTGTGTGTGCATGTATGTGTGTGTGTGTATGTGTGTCCTGAGATGAGTTGGTGCCCCATTCAGGATAAGTTTCTATGCCATATGCCCAGTGAGTGTTGGGACAGTCTAAGGCTCTCCCTATAACTTTGTACTGGATTAAGTAGGTAATTGGAGACTGACTGCATGCTCACTATAAATGTGTCATTGTCCAAATCAGTAAAAAAGGTCTTAAAAACGACTTTCCGCAGCCTTTTAACCACATTTTGAGTTGGACAGGTGTGGGTGAAGGGTCAAAAATGGAACAAAATCATCACAATGTTCATGTACTTAGATGAACAAATCTGTTAAACTTTGACAATCTGCATTGTACTAGTAGTCTCTCATTCTGTGTGCATGGAGCAAGTTTATTTATTTATTTATTTATTTATTATTTATTTTACATTTGTTGACCGGGAGAGTCCAACAGGATACATGTCCATTTTCAGCGGAGGCCCGGGGAGAAAAGTTCCAAGGTAGAACATTCAGTAAAAATCACAAAAATTATTACAAGTTACACACAGTTTACAGGCTCCAGTTGAGCAAGCAAGTGATATAATCATACATTTTTAAAACAGTGTTGGCAAAATGACTAGGCAATGTAACATGATTACAGACTACAGAGGAGAATCTAGTCAGGTTTTGAACAAGGACATAGCCAGTGAGTTTTAAAGTATAGCTTCAGGCTTTTTTTTGAACTGAGTAAGAGAGGGTTCAAGAGTGAGATCAGCAGGAAGAGAGTTCCAAGTTTTGCCAACAGAGTTAGCAAACAGAGAGTCCCCAGCAGAGTTGTTGATTTTGGTGTTTGAACCAGTAGTTTATTAGAAGAGTGAAGTGACCTCGAGTTGCTATAAAGGTCGATGATATTTTTAAGTGCAGGCGTATTATCAGAGTGGTTGAGAACTTTATGGGCAATTATAAGCTGGTTGTACTGAAATAGGCTAGGCCATTCTAGCTACCCCAGAAGATTTAGGTTGTGACAGTGGTGGGTCCTACAGGCCGTGCCTGTTGCAAATCTAGCAATATGGTTATAACTGCTGGAGAGTTTGCTAAGAGAGGATTTGTTCAAATTAGTGAGTAGAGGGGAGGCATAGAGGAGAGTGGAGAGTAGTTGGGAACAAGCAATAGCAGACCTAGCAAATGGAAAGGTTTGATCTTATAGAGGGAGCCAAGTTTTTTGTTAATGGTTTTGATAATTTGATTGACATGGATATCAAATTTGAGGGTGTTGTCCATTGTGACGCCTAAGAGTTTGGTTTGCACATCTGGGGAGATAATGGTTCCATTATTAGATTTTATGGTAAAGAATTGTGAGGAAGACTTACAAGTGGGGGAGAAAAGAAGCAACTTTGTTTTGTTAGGGTTTAATATCAGCTGACAGTTAGAGAGCCAGTTTTCAACTATACTGAAAGTATTCTGGGTTAATGTCATTAGATCTGTTGGGGAGGTGGCTGAACAAATCAAGGTGGAGTCATCTGCATACTGGATACAGGTAGCATTTGGGATGACAGTGGGAAGGTCATTAATAAAGAGAGAGAAAAGAAGGGGTCCTAGTATGGAGCCCTGGGTGGCACCTAGGGTAATGGGTAGATGGGTTGATAGTTTGTCCTGCCATAGGACTGCCTGTTGTCTACCACACAGGTAAGATTGGAATCATTGAAGTGCATGGCTATTTAGTGAGAATGCCTTAAGGGTGTGCATGAGTATTTGGTGGTTGACCATACCGAAGGCCTTGGAGAGATCTAAAAAGAGGGCTGAGGAAAGCTTGCTATTATTTCGGTTATGGTTTATGGTATTAGAGAAGGATAGAAGGGCTGTGGTGTGGCCTAAAACCATGCTGAGAGTTAGCCAACAGCTTATTCTTGGTAAGATAATGCATAAGTTGTTTATGGACACACTTCTCTGTACTTTTAGCCAATGGTGACAGAATAGATATGGGTCTAAAGTTTGACAGTTCGAAGGAATTGCCTCCTTTATGGAGCGGTATTACACGAGAAATTTTCAAATGGAGGGGATGGCGGCTTCAGATAAGGTTCTGTTGATTATGATGGAGATGGGGTATGCTATGGCATCTGCTGCTTTTTGCAGATACTCTGGTGGGAGGAGATCAGCTGCTAGAGTAGTTGGTTTTAATTTCTTAATTAGAGATCTGATAAGTGATGTAGAAATGGGCTGAAAGCTAAAGGAGAGTGGGGTATTGGCTGTGGCAGAATTTGGGTGGGAGCAGCTGGGTGCCAGTTGACTGGCTAGGGATTGGATAGTCTCTGTGAAGAAACTATTGATGGTATTTGCAATATCCTCTGAGGAGTTATAGTTGGAAGCTGACGTGGTAGGAGTGGGGGACTGTCCTGGGTGAAGAAGTCTGTTTATTCCTGCCCAAAACTTTTGAGGTTTGTTGTGATGTTTTTGTTGAAGATGGTAGTAGAAGTTTTTTTTGGTCTAGTATAATAGATGTTTTGTGTGATTCCTTACCTGTCAGTATCTGAGTTGATCTAGTGGGTCTTTTGTGGTATGCCATTTGTCCCATGCCTTATTTCTAGCTACGATTTTAGATTTGGTCTCTTTTGAGAGCCATGGGGCAGTTTTAATTTTGGTTCTAATGCAGCGAGTAGGAGCGTGAGAATCAAGAATAGTAAGGAATATGGAACTAAAGTATGCAACTGCATTGTCCAGTGAAAGGTGCTTTAGGATTGACCAATTGCAAGCTTTAAGTTCATTCTGAAAATTGGTGGCATTTAAGTTCTTATTATTTCTGATGGTTTTAAAGGTGGTCTGGTGGGGGTTGTCCATCTTGTGCTTGATAATGTATGTTAGTAAGTGGTCACTTAGGTCATCTGGGAGGGTCCCTGACTTATTTACATTTAGGGGTGGCTGTTGATAAGTGTCCAATCTAGAATACTGTCTTTGCTATTGGGTTTGCCTGTCCTGGTGGGGAGGACATGAGCTGCGTAAAGTCATGTAGGTTGACATGGGTTGTAAGAGATTCCAAGGAACAGGTGTTCCAATCAATGTTAAAATCTCCAAGCACCATAGTTTCTAGTGGTAGGTACTGGATAACCAGTGGAGGTTGTCCTCTAGGGTGTTTGTATTATTACCTGGGGGAATGTAAACGCAGACAATGTTTATACATTTGTTATTGTTAATCTGTAGTTTGGTGATAAGAATTTCTGCATTATTAAACTCGGATGGTTGTAGGGAGACTGTAGTAACATCTAGTGGATTTTTATAGAGTACAGCTACCCCACCACCCTTCCTAGTAGTACGATCTAATCTAAGTATGTCATACCCTGGTGGTATTACCTCAATGTCTTTAGTTACCGGTTTTAGCCAGGTCTCCATAAGACATAATACATCAGGGGAGTAAACTGCTAAGAGGGCATGCAGATTATCAACCTTATTCTTTATACTTCTGATATTTAGTTGGCAGGTCAGGAGAGAATTAGGGGGCCTATTAGCCAGTATTATGTTAGAAGGAATATTAGTTTGGGAACAAGAATCAGCAGGTTGTGATGGGCCAGGGTTTGGGTGGATGCCTCCATCCACTGAAAGGCTGTATTGTAAGCTATGAGTTTTATAATTTTGTTTATAAATTTTTGGTGATGTTTAGTTTTGGGGCTGATATACCTGGGTCTAATCGGGTGGTAATTTTTAGGAATGGTGAGGTCAGGTATGTGGGGCATTATAATGTGGTCAGTATTGTTTGATACTGATGTGGTGATAGTTTGGGATTTTTGGGTAGTGGAAACCTAGGTAGGGCTGATTTTCATAGGTGCTAAAAAGATATGGAATGAGTAACAGAGATAACAGCAAAAATAGTAGCAGTATTTTGAGGGAGAACATAGTGCCTGGCTGGGGCATTATGGTGGAACTGTATTTGGAGCAGGAGTAAATTAAGAAGACTAGGAAGAGTAGTGGCTGGTAGGAGGGTGGTTTGATCTAGGAGGTTATCTTTGATAGGTTATAGTGGAGGGGGGTTTGGTTTTTAGAGCTTTAAATTTAGCACCACTGGGGGCGGGTGAGATTTGGGGGCAGACAGAGTGTGGATCAAGCTCGAGCACAGTGAGGGCGAGTGGAGTAGGGCCAAACCAAACCATGAGGTACCTGATTTCTGTGCATGCAAGGTACGCAATTGTAAAATGTTATATTTTATTTCTCTAGTTTTATACTGCATATTGATAGTACACACTTGGGGAGTTATATTCTTTCTGCCGGCGAAATGCGCATTTGGGCTTATTATCAGGGGATGCCTTATTTTCCCGCACCTTACAACAATCTGCCTTCATTCAGTTATTCATGTACAAAAATTGAGATTAATTCAGGAACACAAATCGACATTTCTTCATGTACAAAAATCGACATTTATTCATGTACACAAATTGACATTTATTTTGTACGTTTCTGTTATTGGACAACAGTTCTAATAATGGGTTGACAATTGTGTGAGAATTCTACATGAACTACAGTCATGTCATCTTCTTCTGGGACATTGTCATAAGTGTCCAACCCCTGAATTTCGGCCTGAATTTCTTGCAACTCTATTTCCTGTAGCACCATTGGCCCCAGTCTGTCATGCCTAGCAATTGAGCTCTCCTTAAATGAGCACTGCTTGTCCATGTAGCCTGCTCATAGTGCATTGGCAACACTGCTGTCAGTGATTTTATCCTATGAATTTTTCACCCAAGTCAGGACCTCTTGCAGGCTAGGCTTCACAAAGTTTCCATGCTGATTTCTCTCCATTCTATTTTCAATGTAGTCATTGAGTTCCATGCGCAAATGGTCCTTGAATGGCTTCTTTATTGCAATATCAAGAGTCTAAAGATAGGCAATCATTCCTGCGGGAATCATTATTTGATCTATTCTCCTCTGTGCTAGGAATTTCTTCATTTCTTTAGCCCGGTGAGTGCTGGCTGAATCCCAGACTAGCAGACCTCTTTTGCCACCTCGCAAAACAAGTGGCAACATTACTTGACCCACTTCCTTATAACTGCTTGTGTGCACCAGGCTTCTTCGGTTTCAAGAATGTAAATGCCTGAAACACGTTCAATATTATTTTTCTTGCCCTTACTAATGATTACAGGTGGAGTTTTCTTTCCATCTAGACAAATTGCCAAAATACAGGTAACACGTACACTCTCGTAACCAGTGGAGAGAATGTAGATTGACGAGACACCCCTCTGATCAATTGTTGTTTGAGATCCTTGGCCCATAAACACTGCAGTTTCATCCATAGCAATCATGTTTGAGAGTTGGTATTTAGAAAAGTCAATGCCATCAACAAAGGACTTGAACACAAGTGCACGTTTAATAACTTCAGTATCTTCCAGCTTGAACT